>NW_009204728.1:0-3834 GCF_000690835.1 Fulmarus glacialis
CCAATCTTGACGTCACCAATTAGCTCACTTGTGTTGGTAATCACCAGGTCCAGTATCACATCCCCTCTGGTACGGTTGTCTATTACCTGACTTAAGAAGTTATCCTCAATGTATTCCAGGAGTCTCCTGGATTTCCTACAGCTCTCCGTGCTACTTTTCCAGCAGATGTCGGGGTGGTTGAAGTCCCTCAGCAGGATTAGAGCCTGCGAGTGCAATGCCTCCTGTAGCTGGAGTAAGAAGGCTTCGTCAATAGGCTCCCCTTGATCGGATGGCCTGTAGTAGACACCAACCACAAGGTTCCCTTTGTTGTTTCTGTCTCTAATTCCTACCCATAAGCTTTCAATCTGCTCGTGGCTATTCTTCAGAGACAGCTTTTCTTCACACTCTGTCCATTTCTTGATGTAGAGGGCAACCCCCCCGCCCCTTCTTCCTCTCCTGTCCCTTCTGAACAGCTTGTAGCTATTGATAGCTGAACTGTAGTCATGGGATTCATCCCACCAAGTTTCAGTAATGGCAACTAGGTCGTAGCTTTCTAGCAGCACAGTGGCTTCCAACTCGTCCTCTTTGTTGTCCATGCTGTGTGTATTGGTGAAAAGGCACTTCAGCTGGGCTGTTGGCCGTGTCACCTTCTTAGAGGAACACCCCTTAATTCCTTTGAGGTATTTCACTGGTGTTTCCCTGTTGGCTCAGGAGCTCCTGGCTCATCTCCCTAAGACTTCAATGTGCTGCAGTGTAGCCAGCATGTCTCGAGCAATAGGCTGAGGGCCCCTGCTAGCACCCCATCCCTCTAAACTTGGTGTGTCATCCCACAGTTCATCACAGGCAAGCCTGATATTATATGTCCTGAACTCCACATAAAACAGGTAAAGGGCTTCAAATGTTCAATGTAGATGATGAAGGCCACATCTCTACAGATGCTTAGAATTTGAAAAAATAATGAGCAATGCAGAGAAGACTGCAAGACTCATCTGGAGGTCTGTCATGCTTGTAATCCTTGTGGTCCATGGCAATTTCAGGCAACTCCATAGGTAGTCACCAGGGACAAAATGTGAGCAACAGTGGTGAGGAGAAGAGATCTCCCAGCCTTTTTTATCCTCCACTGGATGAGAAAGTGGATGAGGCTGGATGAGGCTGCACCTTGACATTTTTGTTTTCTGCCCATGTCCAAGAATATCCACGAAGGACCATGACCCTCTGAAAAACAGCCCATCTCCTGCCCCAACCCGATCCTGAACTGCTCAGCTCAGTCCTGTCCACTGTGTGCACTGGGGGTCACTGAGACGACCTGACTAAGGACTCCCCTGTTATTTCCCTTAATCTCCTTTATTTTACGTACTCGCCCTCTATGCTATCTTGAGTAAAGACAGAAAAGGCAGACACAATATTTTCCTGTCTTTTTTTTTTTTTTTTTTTTTTTAATTTTTATTTTCTGCATCAGTTTTATCTTCTTTTTCCATGCCTCAGGTTATTTTCTGGTTTGGTTTCAGCTTTCCTATTTCCAGCTGAACCAGGAGAGAACTGCACTCCCTTGGACAAGAGTCTGGAACAGAAGTTGGTGGAAATGGGAAGAACTGGCCTACTTTTATATACTTATTTTTTAATGAACAGAAGTTTCAGCCTACAGGTTGGGGATGTATTTATTCCCAAACACAATGATGTCAGAAAAATGGGAGGAGGTTTTTCGGGGTTTTTTTTTTTGGTGTTTGTTTATTACTCCCAGGATTTCCTTAAAAACTTTGTTCCCCTTTAAAGTGAGATTGAAGGATTTTGTTTGAAGGAACACCTTTTTGATATGCAGATTTTACTGGATATATGTGAGATAAAACAATACTTTCTATGGAAAACAGGAAGGAAGATACCTATTTACAAAATGTATTTTCTGTCCAAAACAGATTTTGATGGGGCAATTTCATTGTTTCATCTTAACCCCCCAAAAACTTTTTATTGCTGCTGTTGTACTTAAACGCTGCTGATTTATATCTGCTAATGTTAGCTGTGAAAAGAAAGAAAAGACTGGGAGAATGGCTGGTAAGAGACATTTTTCATACATTTACATTTATTTCTTCATTTTATTGGTGATTTAATTAATGTATTTTAGCTTTCTAGAACTTTCTGAAGAACGTCAGCTGAGCCTTACAAAGGACTCAGGCTCTCAGTTTACTGCACCAAAATTCTGGACTGAGGATTGCCACTACTTCACTTTCCCTGCAAATCACATTAACACGACAATTCCTTTTATAGGAATATTTACAGTCAAGATGCATACCAGTAAGGTGTCTGCAATGTGGATCCAACAGCAGCAGTTTACCTTCACAGCTAGATTAACAGATATGAAGTGGATGTGACATTTCAGAAGTGCCAGCACATGAAATCTTGTTTGAATTTTGACTGGAGTACTCTGCTCTCCCCTTTGAGGCATTTGGTAATGTGGAGCTCACAAAGAGGGTTAAGCGCAGAAGGAGTTGTTTGAAACAAATCAAGATAAATCATTTTAGGGAGAGGATGGAAATGGCTTGCTGGGTGTTTTGGGTCCATACAAAGATATTATCCTTCGGGAATATGAAACCCCTGAAAGATTATCTGAATCACAAAAGTTTGTGCCTCTCATGTTCAAAGGAATGAAACGGTCTTAATAAAATAAAAACTGGCACCGCACAGGTGTCACAACCAGCCATCTGCAGGAGCTGCAGCGAGCTTCACCTAGAGCTGAACAGCACAATCTTTCTTACAGTGCCCATCTAAATATGTTGTTTGGACAGGTTTGGGGTTTTACATCGAACACACTTTGAAACCCCCATGACATGTGAAAGCACTTTGCTCGGAGGCAAATTCTCGCAGGAACCTTACGTCACGTATTTTACATCCCTAATGTAATTATCATGCCAAAAAATATACATGGGAGCAATGAAGCTTGACCACTCAAACATTGCATTTCCAGTGCATGGTGTTATTCCTGACAGAGCCAAGGAGGGAGAGGAAATGCAGGGAGTGCTGAATTTCAGAAGCAGATTCAGATTAATGCTGGATCATGGTTGGTTAAAAGTGAGCTGCAACCTTTGCTTAGCTGCTAGTGGTCTCTCTGAGGCTACAGCATGAGGACTGCCTGCAGGGCTGCTGGGCATTTTCTATTGCTAATTTATGGTTGCCAGGGATCTTTTGTTATGGCCACATGTTATTTATTTATCCTTATTTTATTTTTTTGTAAAATCCAAGAGGAAAGCACAAGCTAGTGTGTGCTTTGCAAAATCACTGCAAGCAGTCTGAACTGGAGAGAGGACGTACCTAATGATCACCAGCCCTGACTGAAAGGGGAAAAAGGAAGAATATCATTGTGGCTTTTAAATATGACTATCAGTAGTGAAACTCTCCAGCTAGACTAGATAAAACCAGAAACAAAAGGGAACTTGAGTTACACTAGCAGCAGCTTCATAGCTGCAATTATCAGCTGGGCTACCAGTTGGAGTTCCCACCCATCAGAGCCCGAGGTAAAAAGATGTCAGGAGGATAGAGTGAAAGGCCTGCCTGAAAATGCAAAACCACAGAGCATTCACTTGCTAAAAGACTTGGATGAGCTACTTGTTCTGGTCTTTGTGCTCTTTTAAATACAGCCATCTAGTTGTCTTGGAGACAGGCACGTGGGAAAAAAAAAAAAAAAAGCCACTCTATTCCTATCCCTGACTATAATCCCCTGTTATGGATCAGCTAAGTAATAGTCTAAATACAAAATGTATAAAATATTAACCTGACAAACTGCTCTGCTTAAGCCAACGACATATGGATAAAAGATGTGGGTAACAAGAGGTTTATTAAAATGCTCCGGTTCAGCTGCAGCAG
>NW_009204728.1:3865-25336 GCF_000690835.1 Fulmarus glacialis
GCAGGAATGACAGAATAAAAGCATGACTTGTAAAACAGAAAGGGTAGAGAGATATTAACGCTGAAGTGCAGTTGAGCAAATCTGGAAATCTCACAGAAGCAAGCAGCAAATGAGGTTGATTAAAATTACTATAATGGTGGTAACATGTTGTGTGCCACTTGAACACCCTACTGTACATAGTTCCAGGTGCAAATTTGGGCTCTAATTTGCCCATCCTTGAAGACAGTGGTAAAACTCCCATTGACTTTAAAGAAAAGTAGAAACAGACTCTTCGATTCATAGGAAAGAAATAATTGTCTGACTTTAACAGGTAAGATCAGCAACCCTAAAATATACCTTAAAAACACCACTGGATTTTATTGATGAGAAACTCATACTAATTGCAAATAAATTGGAAAACTTGAGTTACTCCTTGTTTGAATGTGGTGAGTTTGAATCTATGTAACTAAACAACAGCAAACATTCATATAATACTTTTCAGGAACAACCAGGAATAAGATCAGCATTTTCACAGGTAGTGGCTCTGGAAAACTCCGCTCAAGCACAGTGCTTGCCTTCAGATATGTTAAAAGGGAGTTACTCTCACACTGAGCTCTCACCTTTAGAAAATCAGTCCTTTTGAAAGGATTTAAAGAAAAGCACTTAGAAGTCATCCAGAACCATTAATCACTTCTAAAAATCTTGGCAAAAGCATTTGTTTTACCAATTTACACTAATGATGTCAAGCTGTGTCTGTGTTAATATAGTTCTATTCTGAGACAGTCACTGTATGCTTCCCATCCTTAAGTGAATGTATCTTAACCTCCCTGAAGAGGACAAATATGTTTTAACATCTGGGTAACTGAGGTAGAATTAACAGAGATGCTTTGCCCCTAGCTCGTCCTATTAGAATTGAGTCCAGGTTTGTTACCGTCAATTACCAGGATATTTTTCTCCTTTATATGCTCCTCCCACAGAAGCTGTGTGCATCACCCCAGCCTTTTAAGTAGTGCTGTTAAACCAACTGTCCGTAGTCTGCAACGTGTTCAAGTTCTCTCTAAAAAAAAAAAAAAAATAAACGAAGTATTTGCTGGGATATTTTGCTATCATCTGCCATCAGAAATGATTGCATTAGTTATAAAAGTTTGCACTGTCAAAGTTATGCTGAAATGGAAGAAAAGAAACTGCATTTAGGTTACTGCTTCTGGGTGGTATTTGTGCCTAATCTATTCACTACTTGCAGTGCTTTGAAATTGGTGCACTTCTCTGAGATGTCGTGGCATAACAGGCTGTTTATCCCAGTTTAAATCTACTGAAATTAATGGAGATGTAATTTTCTTTTTTTTTTTTTTTTTTAGTGATCCATGAATGACATAAGCAACCTTAATCATGTAGAAAGAGAAATAAAATCCTGCCTTCAGCAAGGCCTATGAGATTTGAATGCTATGAAAATATGCTTACAATGACTGTGATTTTAAAAAAAACCCATGACTGCTAACGAAAAATAGGCCTAAACACAGTTGAAGAGGTATTCAAGCTTGTGGTTAGGTTGATGCCAGATGTTGATGCAGAGGAAAGGGAAGTTGAGGAAATTTAAGAAAAATAGGTACATGAACCCTTAGGATATAGGGTTACCAGCCAGCTGGGAGACACCTGGAAAGTGGTTATTTAAATCTGTTTGAAGTAAGGGTCTCTTGTAGAGGGATTGGCCAGAGAGTCTGGAGACCAGAGGAGGCAGATCTGAAGCCCCTTCTGCTCTCCTGGTACCTCCCGCCTCCCCCAGCCTGCAAGGGACAACTTCCAGAGCCCCACGGTCCCGGGAGAGGGGCGGGAGCCGGCGGGGGGGCAGGCTGTCCTGCGCAGGGAGCTGGGAGAGAGCTGATGCTGCACCGCCTGCCTGCCAAGGGCTCGCCAAGGGCAGAAGGGGTGGGCATGGAGCACCTGCAGAGAGAGGTGGAGGGACAGAAGCGTGTGTGTGTGTGTGTGTGTGTTTTATCAACTAGAAACAACTTTTTTTTTTTGGTACATTAACTTTTTTTTTTTTCGTTTTTTACTTTACCTTTATATTAATGCAAACTTATTTTTATGATTAGTTGTTGATTAGTTGGCATTTATTTCTGTAATTACCTCAAATGTTATTTCATTCACCTATGTCCAAAAGACTGCTGCCAACTTTTATAGATTTCTTTTTTACAATAGAATATACATATGCATGCATACATAAACACACAGAGAAATAAATAAAAATTAATTTATTTCTACTTATACTATTTATATATAGATGTACAATTAAATTATTTTAATCTCCAGTTGCTTGAGTTACAATCTTGCACAAGAATCTAATCTTCCATTAAATATGTATGATATATATTACATATAATTTATATTATATGCATTATATGTATCTCTCTCCTAGTTTTAGAATTGCATAGAAAACATTGAAAATGGAAAATGAATGCACTTTAAGGGCTATAAAAGTCAGAGGGCAAATAAAAATCCATTATTTATTATTTACAGAATTCACCCAAATTCTGTGACCTTAAACCAATCCAGTACTCAAGTAGGATTTATTTTATCTCTACCAGTGATTGATAGTCATGAAGCATAAGAAAGCCAGTCAGTGTTTAGGACACTTTTTGGAGACTTCATCTCTCCAGGGGAGTCATTCTTGTTTTGATCACAGGCTTCTCCTGCCTCGGTTCTCCACCTGAGAAATGGGGATAAACATCTTTTCTGTGCCTGGTATGAGGTGCTCTGAGGAAATATGCATTCAAGGATATTTGGATATTAGTGCAATGGATCTGTATAAACATTTCAGAGGGGGACAAACAGACAATACGAAGCTAAAGTGCATTAAATGATTATTTTCTTCTTTGCTTTATAGTTTTACTTTTTTGTGTTTGCTTCTTGCTTCTGTCTGTAATTTTGCTGAAGGGGTATGTTTCTAATTAATGAAATGAGAAGCTGAGTTTTCTGGTTGTGGCTCAGCATTTTAAGCCTAACTGTTGCTCTTACTATTGTTGTTCAGAAGCACACTGCAGCCCCTTGGGGAAAGTCTAATTCAGACTTTAAATAGTCAGTTCAGATAGAGTTCATTTTAGCTTAACTCATTTTGGCCATTTCTTCGTGAGAAGGGCTTGGTGTGTACCCCGTAAAACACCCCAGAGCCCGGGTAACACAGCAGTGCGTGGAGTACTCTCTCACTGTGGCAGCATCACCTTAGGGATTGGGATGTTCAGACAACAACAGTCTCTCTCCCCTACTCGTTGCTATTCACCCTTGTCTTCCTCAAGGGCATATATATTCGAAGGTACAGGAGATACCAGGTGACTCAGTTTTGGGATGCTCTGTCAAAGGGCCTTTGGTTTTTGCAAGGCTCTGCACCCTCTCCCAGTCAATATTATAATTTCCTTAAAAGCCTTCCTTAATCTGTCAAGGCTCCTGGAATGGACTTTAAGCACATGACTGAGCACTGCACAAGACCATGTTTGCACCCTCCTTCCTGCTTCAAGACCCACTGGCCTATTCACAAACTTGCTTGCCTTATGCTCCAAACATGTCCTCTGCCATGAACCTATGCATCTGCCCCAAACCTCCATGCGTGGAGTATCTGAGCTTGGCATTAAGACATTTATGGCATCTTTGAGATAGCTTCACATTTTGATACTAAATGCAACAAATTAAAAACTATTTTTAATCTTTCTTTTTCTTACGGTAGAATTTGTGTAGGTAACAGAAATTGTGATGCATTTCATTCTCTGCAGGAAGCATTTTTAAAAAAATGCTGTAGCTGATTATATCTGCTTTCTGTAAGCCTTCCTGATGTACACTAAAGGAAGATGTGGCTCTGCTGTAAAGTGATACAGTTTGAAAAGGAGCACTCTGATATTAGTGCATTTTAACACTGCCTAATGGGTTTATAATTATATTCAGCATTTTAACTGGAAAGCAGGAATAGGAAGTAGGTGGGAAAATATGCCCATGGAACCTTCCCTCTTATTGATCATTATGCAACAAAACCCAGAAGATGAGCAGAGGGGTGGGGGATCTTATGTCTGTGGACAGGTAGGAGACATCAGCACATTACCGATCATTCAAAACTTCCATTTTGAAACCAAAACATCTGTGAAGACTGAATATTTTAACACACATATTCTGCTCATAAGAACACTTAGTCTTGCTTGCCAGTACTGTAATTTTATCTGCATTAACAAAAAACATTATGAATACAAGTCAAACTGGCTATTGCAATAAATGAAAATGGCAATTCCATTTATTTAATTGGCAGGTACCCAATATCTTTTTATTCTTACAATGAAGCAGCTGGGATCTTGTGAAAAGTAACAACTACTGTGTAATAGCTGCTACATGATATCTTAGCATTCATAGGAAGAAGACAGAGATTCACCTGGCAGAGAAGAGATGGCTAAAATACACATAATTAAAATTTAAAATAAAAATCAACAATATCTTTTGTGCTTCCTATGCTTTGGGGAATAATTTTCTGGGTAAAAGAGTCATTATTTCAAGTATTCACTCCAAGATCCATTCCGTCGTTGTTAGTCCTGATTAATAATATCTATTCCATAAATAGTGTCTCTGGTAGAGTCTGGGGTCTTCAGTCCTTTCACTTTTCATACTGGCTCATTAATCATTACAAAAAATGCGTTACTGATCAAAGAAATTATTTGTTGGGTAAAATACTACTCAAATCAGTGGGTGGTGTATTAGAATTTGTTTGTATTGGTTAATCTTTTTGTGTGCTTATGTCCCCAACCTTCGTGACCCTGCTTCTGGGTTTTGATGGAATAACTAGAGCTATTTTTAACAAGACGGCAAGGAAGGATGAATATCAAACGCTACATAATTAAAGATACTGGTGTGCAGATAAGTGCAATGTATTTTCATTTTCTTCTTGATATCCCAGCCTCTCTCAAACCCTTCAAGAAGGAAGGATTAGCAGGTTACAGAGGAAGCATGAGACACAGTCTAAAAATGTCCCGGAAGCTTTTTCTCCAAAGGCTAGTGGCATTTTGGATAGCTGCTGAAATATCTACCATGGCCTTTGTCCAGCCTCACCACATCTTCTTTCTTGATTTGGAAGCTCTTTGGAGCAGGGACTATGAATTTGGGGGTCTCTGCCGTAACAAAGCTCTGACAAAGGTATTTGTGGATCCCCATAAGTAGCATCTTTGACAGCAATAGGTAATATCATAATGCTTTCTAAATATCTAGCCAGGGTCAGTGCTGCAAGCACCACCTGCCAATACATTTCTGTTGGTGTCAGGGCAGTTTTGACTGTTCTCTGGAAATGGTTATTATTCACCCTACAATATTTTTGGCCCACCTGTAGAACCCCAGGCACATGTGTGTTAACAACAACAGTATAATGAGAAGTGATATTTTAAATAAATTCATAACTTTTAAGACCAGAGGGATTGTAAGGTTATATGGTCTGACTTCCTATGCATTAGAAGCCATAATGTTTTCCTCATAAAATTCCCTTTGTTGAACTTAGTCACTTGTGTGTGGACAAAGCATATTTTTCATACTTTATTTTTTTCATGCCTTTAGTAGAACATCTACAAAGCCAGGCTGATTTTTTTTTTAATATCTAATTTTGACATTGTCGTGGTTTAACCCAAACACATTAAACGTTGACTTCTTCAGTCATTACCAAGTGTTGCAGCCAAGCAGGACAGTATTTGCAAAGCAAAACAGATGGGGACAGACATCTACAGTTGGACACCAAAACACATTAAACGTTGACTTCTTCAGTCATTACCAAGTGTTGCAGCCAAGCAGGACAGTATTTGCAAAGCAAAACAGATGGTGCTGAGGACCCTGCATCTGTCCCGTACACATTTTGAGGTGGTTACTTTGGACTAGCCCTAATCAGGTTGAATGAATACTCCCTGGCTGCCGCAGCACCCGAGATGTGCTTCTCACCACGTCTTCCAGGTTTATTTTATCTAAAAGGGGGGCCGGTTTTGCACTCAGAGACTTCCCTGCAATATAAGCCAAAGTACAGTAAGTGCAGATGATTTGCTTCAAAAATGCACTCCTGAAGTGAAGGAGAGGGAAAGTGTTTCAAGTGATGAGTTTTAAGTCCAGTATTCACCAGCATGAGTCTGTAAAAGAGACTTTGAGAATAGAGGAAAAAGAAACAGGTTGCCAAGTTACCTAACGCCTGAGCCTCCTGTTCAGGTTTGCATTAGTATAATTGGGTTGGAGCATAGAGTTTAATGACTGACAGTCATTTAACTATGATCCCAAACAACATGTGGAATTAAATCAAATGAATAAAATGAATTATCCTACTGGCGGTGTGATCATTTTACTTTTTTAGTGTTAGCTTGTCTGTTTCTCAACAACATAAAAGCCTCCAACAACAAAACTGAACAGAGTGGAATATAGGAATCCATAATGAATATTCAGCAAAAGTTTTTAAATCATGTACCTCTGAATAAGAGCATCCAGCTCAACGTATAAAAAGGCAGGACTGGTTCATGGAGGTGCCTCAAAACATGGACAAGCAATTAGGTTAACATTTGCCAAAGTCAACAAAATGAATGGAACATCTTCCAAAACCAGATAACCACACAAATAGAGCAAAGCCAGAGACCTGCTTCAATGGGAAAAATGTACGTTTAACTGCAAATGACTTATATCAGAGGGTACTGGGCCCCCTGACAAGTTGTATATTCCCAACTGAGGTGAACAAAATAGTCTGTCAGATCTACTCTACTGACAGAAATTGTATTAAACTATCCGTAGTGCTGCAAGTAGAATGTTACACTCCCCCCTCCTTTAGAGTTTGGACACAAAATTGAGTTAAGGAGGTAAAACAAGTTGTCAGCCGGTGGATGATAACCATAACTGCTCATAAATGTCTGTATCAGTTTTAGTCAGTTTTATTTGTGATGTAACGGGCCTTAATCTAAACTTCAGAGAAAGAGTCTAAATTACATTAATGTTCATTTGCCCAGGCTAAGTGCCCAGACACAGAAATTCACTGCTGTGTGTTTCGTGGGCAGTAAAGCCTCTTTAACCCCATCTTCTGCATGCTCCCCTGTTGGGGAAGAAAAAATCCTCATATAAAAATAGTTGTACTGTGTAGTTACGGAAATAGCTTATTCTCCCAGGATGGAAAAAGGCTAAACTTTGTTGGTAATAAAGTTAAGAAACGTGGTAGCAGTGTACAAAATCGATGAGAAGCAGAAATGTCCGTGCAAAGAAGGCAGGTGAACCATGAGCTGGGGGAAAGACGTTTGGGTTGCGCACGCCCAGCCACGCAGGCTTGACGAGGGTGGGACTTCAGCACAACATCTGTTTGCTCCTGAGAGATGCCAATAACCTTTTGGGAAAGTCTCTTCTCTTGCGCAAGGAACTGCAGGAAAGCCATCAGAAGAGACTCAACATTTGGAAGAGACAGACTCGACTGATGTGATGTTTGTGGGGAAAGCATCCCAAGCCTGAGAGGGAAACAGTGAAGCCCCGTGGCGGCTGCGGCGTGTGTCAGGAAGCGCTGCAGACCAGCCAGGCAGCCGGTGGAGAACCCGGCCAGCCGGTGGAGGCGGGTGAGAAAACAGAGAGCCAAAGCAGGGATGGGGCAACCCGCAGCTGGGAAGTCTGAGGAAAAGCACTGCCATGGGACTCTTGCAGGTCAGGGACTGCCCTTCTTCCCCAAAACCAAAGAAACGCTGTGCTTTTGCAGATACGTAACACTACAGCACCTGATATCACCCCGCAAAGGGCGTGCAAACAAGCTCTGTGCGAGCGCGGCAGGAACAGATGCTAACGCAGCAGCCCGTCTCCAAGCAGAAGTAGGAGGCAGGTTCCTGCCTTAGCACTCACGAACTCTATTTCTCTGTACTGGTTGTTTTCACCTGTCACTCTGTCCCCCAGAATTTGCACCCCACGTTTTACATTATTTTCCTAAAATAACAGCACAACAGTGCATTAATGTCAGGAATATGAACACATGCTTTTTTTTTTTTTTGTATTTGTAGCTTGAAATTTTGCACTTACAAGTATTTGATGTCTCTAATACCATTGCCTAGTTTAAAATTTTGCCTGAGAACTTTGTCTATTCTTTCAACTCTTACTTACAGCTTGGAGAAAAATTAGTTTTTCTTCTCAAAGGCTAAAGTAAACAAAAACCAAACATAACTTGTCAACTTACTAGTTCTTGTATTATTTTCTCATTCAAAGTAAAAGAAAAAATCATCCCCTCCCCCCCCCAAGAATAGGTATCAGGAAGCTTAAAAAAATGGAAACATTTTATTTAAAAATATATCAAAATGAAGTTTCAACTTTTCAGGAATTATTCTCAATTTCTTTTACTTAAAACTATGCAATAAAATAATTTTTCTCCAATTTTGACAAACTCTTCATTTACTGAGTGTTGGTATAGTTTTTCTTATTATAATCTTTTAGACATGTTTCTGACAACATTAAATTTTTTCTGAGACGTTTATGTTGTGGAATAAAATCGATCATAGTGCAAGTTAACTAGCTACCTTTATTTGATCTGGTTTAATTGTTGGACTGACTAGGAAAAGACATGGATTAAGGAAACAAGGCTGCCCTGCCTGCTATGCCCAAATAACCCCTTGCAGCACCCGGGAAATGGAAAGTGAGCTCCACATGTAGATTACAAAAAATACTAGAAAACAAAACCTGAAAAATACCCTGTGAGGTAAAAACTTAGGTGAGGTTCGAATGAGATGGGAGGTTAGCCCATAGACAGTAATCAGGCTGATTTTCAATGATATTTTCATTGTAAAAGAGTTGCCTAAGTCTTCTGTAGCCTGCAAGATTAATTGCTAGATCAGAGTGGTGTGTAAAAGAAGATTAATTACAGCTGGTGTTGCAGCTTGGGGAACAGTGCAGGAAGGTCAGGCAGGTTTGAGAGTAGCCCTGGAGCTCCCCACAGCAAGGCTTAGAGCTGGGAAGGTCCATCCTGCCGCTCGTCCTTCACTCCTGGTGGCCTTCGGCTGTGCCAGGACAAGTCAGTGCTGCCGGGATGCCGTGCTGCTGTTGCTGGCACGCAGTCGACGCAGCCCTGACGGTAAGGAGTGATGCTGCTTCCTTCCCTCGCTGTGGGTCACATCCCCACACCGCGTCATACAATGACTCCCCATTTCCCACTAAGGTCCCAATTTTTAAGCTGCAAAGAAAAGGCTACGTAGACATATGCTCGCCCTGGCCTCTGCACAGTTCTGCCGCTTCTCCCTGCCTGACTGCCTCTCAGCTAAACCTACTTATTTCTGGACCTAACATAGGCAGAAGCATTTCAAGCCCAGATGGTACAGAGGTACCTCAACTCAACATCCTTAAGCAAGAGTGAGCTCTTTTTGGTGTTTTTTGGTTCAACTAACTACCTATACATAAACATTCAGAAAAAAAACCCCTTAAAATCCCCTCCTTTCCTCCTTCCAGCTTTTGAAAACCCCAAACCTGGGCTGTTTGAAAGGAAAGGACATGTTGACAGAAGCATAGCCAAGAAATAGCTGTACCAAGAAGGGGAACGTCACAGTATGATGATTTCATTGCAGCAGAATTAAAGGTACATAGGTGGAAATTCTTCAGGACGACTAAGGAACCGTCGTGAGGAGATATCTGGGCTGGAGGGCAGGCTCTCTAGAAGATGCAGACACCCTGCAGAGAGGGCATATCATCTGGGCTGAGGTGCTTACAGGCAAGTCTGACATTGGTGAGATGAGAGGTGCTATAGGAAAAGCACATAGGTCAAAAGCAGAGGAAATGTTATCTGTATCTCATATTTTGATCCTATTATAAATGTAGTTACCATGGCAGCTGCAAGCAGTTTTGTGGTTTGGGTTTCTCTACAGACGTACAAGCATCTTTTGAACTTCCTTCTTTTTCCACTGCCATGTCTGTCCCCGGGAGGACAGGCTGAAAACTCACTCATGTTTTCTTCCATGAGCAATATATTAGTAATGAGAACAACAGCAACAAAAGTAGTATAAAACCTCCCCAAAACCATAATAATAGTATTTTTATCTTTTCTTCCAGAACATCCAACCCAACCCTCCCACTTCAGCCCTCCAGATTTCATCAGCAACAGAATGGTCTCTGCACAGTTTCTGCCACATCCCCTCATGCTGTTCTTCTCCTCACTCATTTTTAGAGCAAGAAGAGAAACCCGTCAACATCCATTCATATCTTTCTTAATTCACATCATTTAACTATTTTTCTTACCCAGCAGCCCTCTACTTTGGACTTCTCTTTGGACATAGAATAGCTCAGGACCTTCCAACTCTTATGGGTTGGGCTGAACTCGAGGAAAACACTGGACGGGAAGAAGAGAAATTCCCGTATTGAGCTATGCCTGGTCAAGCCCAGCTGCAGGCAGGAGAGACTGAGCTTTCATATTGAGGCACCCGATCATTCTGGCCACCAGCAGGCTACGGCTGTGAGATGTGGGTTATGAATCCCAAAGTTAATACTCAACAATAAGAATCACTGATGCTTATTTGCCCCTAAAGAATCTCTCTTCTAGAGTAAAACCAAAGAATTGTAGTCTCAGCTGCTTTTATCTGGGTGTAAGTTGAAAGAGTAGCAAAGGAGAAGTAAAATGTGACAGAGTCTGCTTTCTTTTGTGCTACATCTCAACTGACTACAAGATAATAAAATAAACAAGATAATAAGATGAAAGAGAGCTTGAGAGGGCCTCTTTTCCATTCCTGGTCCCAAAGGAGACTCAATTATTTCTAGACCATTCTTAAAAGATATTGGACTAATCTGATCTTTACTGTGGATGCCTGGCTATTCTCCTCACTGCACCTATGGTTTCAAGGTAATTTAGGGGGGTTCTAGGCAATTAAAAGCAAAGAACAAAGTAAGAAAGTCAGAATATACTGAGGGCAGTTCAAAGTAGTTAAGTATTTTATTTACTTAGGATTAGACATAATTTTAATGATATTTTCAATTTATTTATTTATTAATTAGTATGGCATATTAAGGCCATGGTGTTACCCTTGCCTTATGCTAAATCATACCTTTCCAGGGCTTACCCTGTTGTTCCCAGTAAAAAAACCTGTTTTTCAGCAAAGCCCACTCAGGAAAGCCCTTCTTTTTGAAGATTCATTTTTGAGTTAAATCACTTTATTTTTTTGGTTTACATATGAAAAACATCTCATAACTTACATCAGCAGAAGAGGGGCGATTGTGGTAAAATGCAGTTTGGAATCAAGAATAAATGGCTGGTGGCTGGAGCTACTGGAAGCCACCGTGTCCTAAAAGAGCAGCCTAAACAAGTGTGTGGGTTTACAGCGTCCTAGAAACTGGACACCAACTCCTAGTGAGCTTGCACTATGTAGCAGAGGAAAGATTACTAACTCCACTTTGAAAGCCATGCAAGCTGTTTTTTCGCAGTGAGCACTCTGCCTTCCTGCTCCCGCACGGGAAGAATGCTTATCCGGCACTTAATGCAGATCCCTCTCTACACTACTAAGTGCTAATTTCTCTTGATACACACGCCCTCAGAATCCATCGACTATTAAATAACTGTAAATTGGTAACTTTAATTGCTGAGGACTCAAGCATTGTTGTTCTCAGCGTGTTAAAAGGAAAAGAAAAAGCAAAAAAAGTAAATCAACTCTCTTGGGGTCTCCCCTCCCAGTCAACAATGTCAAGTTTTCAGGAAAAGGAAGCGTGACCTTTGCAGACTCAATTAAATCAGCACAGTTGGAATTCCTCATCAAGGTGGTAGGTACTTCTGAGGCTGCAACTCATTTTGAGAAACCACTTTGGACTTAGAGGTATATTCATAGTGCTATTTTACAGTATACTGAAGGTAAGGACCTAAATGTAGCTTGAGGGAACTGTAGCTGGAAGGCTGGTAGTGCTCCTTTATATTGTATGGGCTCTGTGTGTCACGCCAAATGATTTACAGCTGTTGCATGAGGCGTACACGCTCACTGCATTGTCCTTCCATGATCAAAATATTCTTGCCTCACAGCTTTGCAGCCCACAAAGTATTTCCACATGTTTGAAAAAAGGAGGTCAGATATCCCGTGGTGTCCTGCTCCTCTGCTCTTCTAACTGCAGTTCTGGGTTGGTGGTCACCTAAAGACATTTGCATCATATGGGTTGTATATGTATTAATGCAATAGCTATGATGTATAACTGTGAGTCCATTTTGGTCTCTTTCTGACAACTGTTTAAATCTCATCCTTCCTCATCTTTATATTTCCCTTTTTCTCTCTAGATAAGTTCTTTGAAGATAAAAACTTTTGAGCTCTTTTTCCTCCCATGGAGATGAGTTAGACAGTTCCTTTAATGAAAGCACCCACCCCATGGATGCTGCAAGGTCTCAGCTTCCACAAGGAAAAGAAATGTGACAAGCAGTATTTCAACAGCATTGGCATCAGGCCAACAACAATATGTCCATAGTTCCCAGTGACCTCTCAGTGAGCTCCAAACTAAGATGATTTTACATTATTCCTCTCTGTATGTATCCTTGATGAACAATGCAAAGGAAAGGCAGGGATTTAACTTTGGGAAAGACCTTGTAAACGAAAGGTGAAATAGAGGCTACTTATCTAACATTTGCTTCACACACTTGTGGTAGAACTGACATTTAGAAGATGGGGTAAAGCGAGGGACAGAAGTTGTGGGCTGCTATTTGAACATTGCATCTAACTTTGGAACTTTATACAGCCTTTAGTCTGTTTCTGGAGTGCTGGGAAGTGTTCTGTGGATGTTGTGAGTGAACTGTGCTTTTTGTATTAAACATTTATTGTGTGGCTTTCTGTGTCTCCAAACAGCTGGATCAATGATTTAAGCTATCCCTTCCAGATCTATGTTTCTATCGACTGCTCTTTTTTTCCTTTGGAGAAGATATCTGAGCCATGGTTTCAAACAGGGAAGAATTCTGCTGAAAAATGCATTAGGAAAACTAAAATGCTAATGTGCAAGGGCAATTTCCCCTTCTGACAGAGGGAAGGAGCCATGGACAATACTAAACGTGAGAAAAACCTGCACTGTTCTGTAAACTTTGCACAAAATGGTCTGTTTGAAAATAAAATTTAATATTTTTAATAAATGTAGATTAGCGTGAAGTTTCATCATCTGCCTTGGGCTTGTCTTCCTCTGTGTCTGCTGGGACAAAGAGGTCACATAGCTCAGTATTGCTGTTGTCCTGGACATCACTGCACCACGGCTGCAATTAGGTGTTGATCTCACAAACATCCCTGTATTGCTCAGCCACTGCTCTTTTCCACTAGAGAGGACTCCCCTCTGTCCATTTTCCCCTCCGCTCCTTCACGGAGCTGACAGACTTGCGTCTGTATCTTGCCGGCCGGAGCTCAGCCACGCCGGCAAGCGTGGCTCTTCCCAGCGGGCTGGGATGTCAGGGACCTCAGCGTCAGACCGCGCCGATGCACGACGCATGAGCCATCAGTCAACAGCCAGGAGTACGATGGGATGCACGAACTTCGTGTGTGCTGGAGTCACACAGGACAGCGTGTGGCGGCATGCCAGCGTCTGCGCCAGGCTCTCGCGCCCGGTCGGGATGACCCCAGAGCGGGAGCGGGAGCGCAGGCAGACAATCCAGTTATCTGGCAAAAGAGTGTGAGGTGCCAGCAGAAGGGCTTGACAGATGCATTCTCGTTCCTATGGGGTAGGGATGCATATCTGTATCAGTTACGCCATGGGTAAACACATTCAGCACCTCAGAAACCTCGTTCCAAAGAGGATTCGAGTGTCACACAAGTCACAGCAGACATCGGTAGGGGAAGCAAGGCATCCTAATGTGAAGCATCTCCAGCTAACCTTTCAACAAGTACCGAATGTGGGAGAGTCCAGAACGAACACAAAGCCGAGTGACAGAATAACATGAATGTAGATGACAACAAGATATTGAACTTTCCAGAAGAGGGAAAACACACATCAAAATTAGACCATCCTAGAAGTAGTTCAAGGTTGTTATTATTTCAAAGGGAGGCATGTTTTTCATGAAAACATCTCTAGTCTTCAACTATCTGTAATAATCATTATGTGTCTGTTTTTAAATTAGACAAGAAAACTAGATGAAATTACAAGAAAACTAACTACAGACCTGGCTAACTCTCTTTGATGCCAATGATAACACCTATATTAGCAAACATGTAAGTGTCGATCCCTTATTCTTGAAATTCAGTGATCTTCTGATAATGTATAAATCCTGTTAGCACTTTTCCCAGGACTCACAAAGACATCCCTGCCCATATCCTCCCCGTATCAGCCAGCTCAGACAGCCGGCAGCTGCGTAACGAAAAGGAAATGAAATTTTCCTGTTAGCAGCCTCCTTCAATTCGGGGAAACAGGGACAGGCACCGAACCCGCCTGCCGTACTCTCAGGGCTTCTCATCTGTTAAAAGTACTTTCCTGGAGAGAGTGGTTAAATGTGGCTCTTAGTAGACAGGTGAAAGCATAATTCAGGCTGTGTGTCTGGACCTGTAATATATTCTTTTTGGCTGCTTTAGCAGTTTATTGATATTCAGGTCTCTATTGTTAGTTGTAAAGAGACAGGAAAAGGATGCATTTGCTGAAGTTCAGCCACTACAGAAATAATCTGTAAGACCAAGTGATCAAAAGCAGCATGTTTTTAGAGTATACTTGCACATTTCAGAAACAAATAATAAATCTCTCAGTACTAGGATGAAACGTTGATAATAAACTTTGAATAATTCAATTAAACTACAACTCAATGATAGTTCAAAATCATTTGTAACAGAAAGGAAAGTTTAACATTGTCATTTAAATTAAGAAGTGTGTAAGAGAAAAATAAAATGTAAACTGAATAAAGTGGAATGTTTTTTTTAGGACTTGCATAATTAATAATAAAATCAGAACTATTTATGCAACCAGGTCTTGTTTGGATCTCACTGAGGAAAATATTACCAGCTTCCAAACAAATTATTTCCTTCCTATCCTATCTGTTTAATCTGCCCTGGGTTAAAACAGTCCAGTTTAAAGTTGGATCATGACCGTGAATACGTCTGCAAAAATGCCATGCTGGAATATTTTGCTCGAACTCCTTGAATTGAAATACTACAAATTTACTCCAGAACAAACGAGACGAAGATCTGTAACAATAACTAAAGTCCACTGATAATGTAAATTCCATTGATAATATAATGCTGAGATTACACTATTCATGACAGTCTTGATATAAATAAATACTGATATATATAATATTTGATATAAATAAAAATCGAGTTACAAACAAAATAAGGCATGGCTGAGATGCAGATTTGAGTGTAGATGCTGCTCTACTGTGTCTGCCCGCTGGAAATACATTCTGGATCTGGGGCTTGTTAAAAGATACTCCCCGTCCAGAACCATTTAGTCTAATGGTAAATCAGCTCCAAAAGTGGCAGTCACCTGTAGGGAAGAAGGAGAAGAGATGATTGTTTGGTTTTAACATGCTTCCTTCTCTACAGTTATTTAACAATCTTTCAAACAGCTCTCCACATTTTCAGATTGCACACAAGATATGACCGACTCATCCCGTAACATTTTTCAGGGTAGCATTTTAAGAAGCTAAAACATTTTCCCTGTTAAAATCTTTCTCAAGCCAATTTTCCACCCCCTGTAATTACCTTCAAAAATCCTCATTCTGAAGGATTGCACCCTCACACATATTTCAGCCATTAACCACACCTTCTTCTCACCATCTTTATCCCTGCTGACATTGCAGCTTCAGGCTGTGCTAAGGGCCTGCATAATCTTGTTTTCCGAGGTTTCTGCCTTCTCTGTGAATGACAGGGAGAAAGGGGAAGCCAGGTAAGATCCAGAATTTCTTCGAAGATTAAAGCTCTAGAAAGCGTGCGGTAATCCAACATCTGTTACCTTGGTCCTGGAGCTGTGAAGCTGTGCTGCTGCTGTGCCATCTGCCAGTCAGTCCAGGAGGGGGGGAGGCTGCTCCTTCGCCAGTCCGTGTGATTAAGGTTGTCTATGTGTTTGTGTTTGTATGCAGCGGGGAAAAAAATTGATTGCACACTTTGTGCTTGGGCAATGCCATGTGCAATGTGTCAGGGAGGAGAAGGTGGGTCACTTTGCCTCTTCGCATCTGGACAAAGCACACGGAATAAATAAGAAAAGCAAAAGGCCATCCAGTTATTAACATACAAATAGCATCTATGCCTCATGGGCAATTCACACAGAAGTCACACTCTCTTCTGATTTTATACTGGGAGGTGACTAAAGCACGACTAATTCACCACTGAACTTTAAGGGACTTTTGGTTTGCTCAGCAGGAGTGATACAGACCACTGCACCCCCAGGAAATGTCCAGTCTCAGAGAGAGGCATGAGGTCTGCATGCAGGTTATCAAGCTTCAGCCTAGGAAGATTAGTGGTAATTTCTGTACCTCTTGATGATTTTTCTCTGTATTAATACAAAGAATAAGTATTTTTTCTGCATATGCTATTAAGGCATATCCCGTTTCAGCCTCACCGCTAAAATCTGTCAGCACACGTTGCCTATGTGTGCAGTGACTGTGCAAAATGTCCTTGTGTTGGTGCGAACCTTTTGGATTGACTCAGGCAGTAAATGTGTACCCCGAATCACACAATGAATGGGTACTGGCAAGAATTTAGGGCATGTTACATGAACGTGCACTTGCACAGGGGATGTGGGAGTTGCTCTTCAGGACTGAGGAGAGAGAGTTCCTGCCCGAAAGAAGTGCCATCTAGACAAGAAGTATTAACATGCCCAAATTATGAGCACTTTCACAAAGAAGGATCCGACACCAGACTTGGTTTCCAAAGTGTCTTTGGCACAAAGACACTTTATTTATCGGCAGGAAGAATCCATGGCTTACATCAGGAACCTACCCAAGATGTACAGAATTGGGTTCATTTCTCTCTTTTTCTTGAAGAAAGGGATTTTAAACTTGCAGATATTATTGGATCATATATATGAATTGTTCCACACCAGAATTAAATGGTTCTAGATTTCCTCAAAGCAGATATTTAAATCTTTAGGGATCTTTCTCTCTGGAAGTTTTGGCAATTCCAGTAACTGGCACCCAAGTTAGAGATTTGAGCTTCTGTACCTGGACATCCTGAAGTGACAACTGGAAGGGACACTGGGCTGTTTGCACTGCAGTCCAGACATGTGATTTCTGCTCATGGAAGCATTCACAATCCGGATTTAAACTACTAGATCCAGGACCAGTCATAGGGTAGTGATGGCAGAAAAAACATCATGCTCCTCTAGGACACTGGTGGCATGTTTAGTAGGCTGGAGAGAAGGCTATGATGTGACTAGATCTTGAAGTTGCTGGTTCAAGACTGTTGCAGCCGTGTCGATAAAGCTGCGACTCTGCAGTTCGTACAGCCAGCAGCACCTGCGCACAGCAGACAGTGAACTGATGCCAGCAGGGCTACTGACAGTAACAGTCCGGCTTGTGAGGGTGGGAAGTGCCCTCGCATACCTGTAGGCTGACGTGCGTGGGTGGCATCTCTGTGTTGCTTTATCGTAAAAGCAAAACAGAAAATAAGGCAAGGCCTAATTTGCAGTTTTTCTCTTCTCTTTCTGTTCTTCTGAATCGAATCGCCAATATTCCCTTCATGCACCAGCTCACTGTTTTCGTGTGTGTGCATCTGGTGTTGATGAATCGAGGTTTGAGAGCCCAGCTTCTCCTGCTGACGGGTCCTCTTCTTATGGTGTATCAGGTGAGCAGGTTGGACTCTACCTCCTCTTGCCATTTGTTGGCTGGCATCACCCAGGGAGGGGCAAAGAGCAGAATAAAATGGGAGGACTTTCTCCCTTCTGTGGCTGACAGCCCTGATAATCTGGCCCTATACTTAAAGAAATACAAGGCATTCAATTGTATGTCATTTTGATGTTTCTGAATAGCAACTTTCTGGAGATGAAATAGTAATCATCACCAGAGCTACAGATTAGCAACTGATAGAAAAAAATAGGCATATCATTAAGCTTACATGCTCCCTTGTTATCTCACCACTTCTCATTCAATCCTTGTCTGCAAACAGAAGAAGGGAATCCCTGCACAGCTACACTGCCGGGCTTGCATATAATCAGGTGTCGAAGCCTGCCTTACTTAGATCTTTTGTTCGGCTGCGGTCCCTACTGGATTTTTTTTCCTAAGATTTGTGCTTTCACCCCTGGATAATAATATAACAAATAGCTCTTTGTCTCTTTAGGTTTGTTCATATAACTTGTATTAATATATTGACAATGTAATAAAAGAGACATACAAAGAATCCTCTTGTCTTCCCCAGCTACAGCAAAGGCTGTGGCAATTATTGCTGATTTGAAGCACAATCTGAGACTCCAGTGGATAAATGTGAAAAAATGCAATTTTGAAACTCAGCTGTAGGAACAAAATAAACATCAGTTTAGACTTACACGGATTTGCTTCATGTTCAGTAAAGCCCTTTTTATTAGGGCGTTTATCAGATGGTCTGGTGATTAAAATGAATAATTTTAAAGGTATTTTGAATATTGTGCTGCTAGCCAAAATCCAGGGTCCTTTATGCTGCTGCAAGTAAGAAGAAAAAATGTTGATAGAGTCAGGTCCTAGTATTTTCTGCTCACAAGGAGTGCAGGATCCTGTCTCCCTGGGAGGACATGAGCCTTCGGTGCAGTGCAGGGTGTTCCTTCTACCATCTGATGAAGAAACTCTCTCTTCTCTTCCCTCTCTGCTTCTTTCAGTCATCTTCCAGCCTTGTCCAGGTTTTGCCTCAGTCTTTCTTTCTCATATCTTTACTATGCTTCTCACTCTAACACGTAAGTACACCTACTCGATCATACTCAGTGAAGCTATCCTTCCAAATAGGTCAAATTTCTAAGTATATTCATGTAAGCCTTTAAATTCTGGTGGTGACGTACACCTGTGTTTTTGTCTCAAAAATTACTGTGGCTTCTCAGGAGGAACCTAAATCAGAGACAACTGTTAATCTCATCAATTTTAACCTACGACAATGTGGTACCTGGTAGGGAAAATTTCTGTAAAACTGGCTAGAAAAGTATCCATGTAGAAAAAAGAAAAAAAAAAACAACAAACACACAAGAGTCAGCAGCTAGGCCTTAATAATTCAAAGGCAATAGTGTGGACATGTAATCGTTCATATTCCCTTTTAATGAGTGAATCTGAAAGTCAGTCATTCAGAGCTCTGTTTCTGGCTCTGCTGTGGACTCATGATCCTGGACAGTTTTCATAAGCTCTGAAAGACCTAAATAGTATTTACCTGCGTCTCAAAAATACTGTGAAACATAATCGCCACTTTGAAACGCTTTCAGATCCACAAACGGAATTCTTGTCTGTCTGAACAAATATAGAAGTGTAAGGAGTAAATTTCAATAAAATTACGATTTTACTGAAACCAGTGGGAAGTTTGCCATTGAGTTTGTGGGGCTAAAACTTACTCCCTTTGTTGCTTTGATGGTTGAGAAGGAGAACAGAATTTGCCCAATAATTGGTGCTTTTTGCACAAGGCATATGAAAAGCTTAAGGGAGTTAGCAGCCTCCAGGGTTAGTGCTCTGAATGAGCCCTTCCGAAATGCCAAGATTTGTGTTTTCCCTCACAGACATATCTTGTAACGAGGCAAGATTATTGGAGGCAACTTCCATGGAAGTCTGCTTGTACAACTGGTATTTGTGCATCAAACACCTTTAAAAAACTGACTGGGGGGTGGGGTGAGGAATGCTGTGTGTATTATCTTGATGCCTCATGTAATTTTAAATAACCAGTATTACTGGTCTTGATAGTTCTTTATTTCTTTCATACTGTTTCACCTATTATTTATTTTTTAGTCTGTTAAGTAACCCATTACTTTTATTTTCAAAAGATTCACTTCAGGAAGAAAGATGCTTACCTTAAAAAATACATATAAAGACCCTTAAAAGTTGTACAAGCTAAATTCACTTTCCTTCTCTTTATATTGACATCATTCAAGGAGAATAAACTCAACAACTTGCCAGTTAACATTCACATGCCAATCCTTAAATTATAGCTCCAGTACATCTTCACTGATTATTATTAAATTACATGCATCACAAATAGATCTGTAGATTTTCACAAAACCAAAACAAAACTGAAAAAACAAACAACTCAATAAGTTTTGAGATAATATGAATATTATGTGGAGACCAAATATTATTGTTAACGCAGACAATTTTAAAGTTAATTCAATTTTTCAGTATTCTCAATAAACCTACTCTTTTATTTTCAAAATTTTGAGAGTTTCAACAAAGTCTTTGGAAAAAAATAGTAAAGACAAAAATAATCTTAATGAGCTCTGAGCATTTCTTGGTGTGTTTGGTGTTTTTTTTTTTTTAGCAAACAGCAAATTCTCTGAAACTTCAGCTGGAAATGGCTTCCCTCAATTGTCATTTGAATTCATTTTAATTCTTTTAAATAGCTTCAGCTGGAAAAAAAAATACCAGAACATAATCCACAAACCTTGTGAATCCCTGTGTTTTTAACTGATGGCCAAGAAGCTTGGGGACCCACAGAGTTCGTGGTGGCATCGGAGGAGAGGCACAGCCTTCCCTCCTACAGGGTGACCTGACAGGAGGCGTTTGCAGCTGATGCTGCTCCATGATGTAGAGGTAGGTCTCTGCTGGCTCAAGGTTCCGTTGACCTGCCAGGTGCCTGTCAGGGCCTGATGCAACTTCCAAGGTATGGCGAGGTCTTCCCAGGCAACACTTAGATAATTCCTGAGCAAGATGGGACTCCTCTGGGAATGGAAGTTGCACAGTCACTTTCCCAGACCATGGGGGGCCCAGAAACTGGGCTCCTGACATCATTTTGAGAGAAAGCACCTGCTATTTTTGATTAGCATGTCAGATCTCAGAGCTGCACTTTATTTAATCAATTTTGGCAGCTAACAGAAATGACTAAATTAAAAAGAGGGAAAACCAACACATTGTTTCTGCAAATCTATTGACTGATTAGCATGGGTAAATGAGTTGCAAAGTGAATTTCAGCTTCAGGGAGGACGTGTTATCTGCCTCTTACACTTCATAATTCAAACTGAAACTCTAGTCGTAGTGTGTGCATTTCTTTTTGAAGCAGAGATAAGCATTTCATCTTTTTATTTGTTTATAGTCTTTCTGAACACAAAAGCAGGTTACCCAGAGATGTTCTGGTGTCTCCATCCTTGAAGATATTCAAAACGAGATTGGACATTGTTCTAAGCAACTAGTCCTAGCTGACGCTGCCAGACAATCTCCAGAGGTCCCTTCCGATCTCAACTATTCTGTGATTCAGTGATTCCCAAGTGCTGCTTGAGAAGAGAAAAAATGAAATTACAGTGGTTTAAAATAATGAAACTAAAAATCCTGAGTGCATTTTTGATATGACCATTACTGGGGCAAGAAAGAAGTTGGCGGGTCAGACTTTGTAATATTTAACATTCCAAATATAAGACAGACAGCTATTACCTGAGTCACAGCTATTCTGTGCTCTGCCAGTGTATATAGAAGGCTTCAGTGATCATTTCCCT
>NW_009204728.1:25367-31045 GCF_000690835.1 Fulmarus glacialis
CAAATAAACCTCTTTATCAAATGGTTTCTTCAGACATGGTTTCATGTATTAATGGCATGTGGCTATTAAGAGCCTGACCACGTGAAGAATTTAATGTTCTCACTGAACCCAGAGCACGCTCAGGTCATGAATTGGTTTCAGCTGTTTTGTAGTGTTTTATCACATTGTTAATTCCCTGCCATTAATGGTAACCTTGTGCTCTAAGTCCCAATATGATCTTGGATGGTTTGTTCAACATTTGTAAAAACATAATAAATGCAAGTGGATGCTTGACAGGGAGAGCTCTGTCAACAATGCAGCATTGACTTGTAACATTCAAATAACATTTGCATTTCCTTAAAGTGGTTTTGGGGCTTGTTACTAACAAGCTTTTTTTTTTTTTTTCCTTTTTTTTTCCCCTCTAGTTTTGTCAGTGAAAAAAGTTATCACAAAAGAATATGGGTTTTCATTTTTTATACTAAGTTTTATGTCTTGGTATACTGTCTCTGTTATATCTCAATTCTATGTGTGATTTGTTCCTTTCAAATTTTGGGTGAAGATGCAGTCAGCTTGAAGGTAAAAAATTTTCACCAGGAAAATATAACTCATCAAGGAGTCTGTGTTTCTGCAAAATAGCAAAATAGGTAATTTTAATAAGGTGAGATTCAACTTTCTTAGCTCAAGCATCAGAAAGTTGGTTGCATGTAGTTCTCATCTTGCTACTGGAGAGAAACAGATGCCCATTTCAGCTCATGTTAGGCATTTAAGACAAGTGACAAAAAGTCATTCTGGAGACACTTCTTCCCCTCCAGTGACTAGAGGAATGACTGGCTTAGGCATGGAAACTATTCTTAAGTGTGTTAAGTTGAATGAGGTAAAACCCACCCCTGGAGACTAAAACAATGATTTTCAGCCTTCTCAGAATTTCATACCAAAACAAGACCCACCTCTTCATAATTTTTAGCCCAATTATAGAATTGCAGAAAAATTTAAACTGGAAGGGGCATCAGGATGTCATCTGGTTCAACCCTCTTCTCCCAGCAAAGCCAACACCAAAGTTAAATCAGGTTTTGTACAAAGACCGAGAGGTGTGTTATTAAGACAGACAAGAGAACATAGGTACTAACAGGGATTCCCTTGCCTTGCCTTGCCTTGCCTTGCCTTGCCTTCCCTTCCCTTCTCTTCCGTTCCCTTCCTTTCCCTTCCCTATGGATGTTTTTGTTAATTCTGTTCAGACTATCACAGTACAAGCTTGTTTTCAAAGAGGGAAGTTACAAAGAAGACAATAGTCTTTCAATCTAGAAAATAAGTAGGAAAGAGACAGCTAGGAGGAAGGCACAAACCTGCCTGTCTATGGGAGAAGTGGCTGGATGCAAGTGTGACCAACACTATCGGTAGAATAAAAAAAACAAACCAAAACAAAAACAAACTGGCCACGAGCAGAGATGATGAAGAGAAACAACTCACCGTTTCACAAGGGGAGGAGAGCGAGAAAGTGAATCGCAGTGCGCAGAGAGCGTATATACTTACAGTCAGAACCCTGTGCACAGTACAGCAAAAAATTTGGACTTTTCATAAGAAAAATTTTCTTTGAGCAACATACAGCTACAATGGTTCTGGTTTAGCTACTGTCATTGTTATGACAGACCTGAAAAGTCTCAGACTTGAATCAGTGCCTCGTTGTCCTAGTTGCTGTACAGATACAAAGTTAATGAAGGTTCCTCTCCTGGTAAGCTCACAAGGTGAGTGTAATACAGGAGACAATAAAATTGCATGGAAGGAAAAAATAAAAAAACAGTATTATATTAGGCAGTGGTTTCAACATACCAGGAAACTGTCAGTTGTCCAATTTTGTTTGATTTTTTGGGGTATTAGAACAAAGTAAACCAAGAAATGAAGTTTAAGAATACTTATCTCAAAAATGAGAGGAAACATCAGAAAAATATAGCAAAGGGTGAGGTTGGTATCACAAGCCAAGATTAGTTAGGGACGCAGTGGAAAATGCACAAGGGCTTAAGCTTCCTTTATGCTTGATGCAATAAACAAGAATTTGCTGGAGAAATTCAGAAAGAAGAGAGCCATGATGAAAAAAGCAGGCTAAATAATGCACAATATTGTATAATAATTTCAGTTTTGTGAATGGACAGAAAAGATCTGCACTTGAGAAATATTCAGGAGCTGTAGAAAGAAAAAGAATAAAATTTGCAATTGAAAGTTCCTGGTATACTGTTTTTAATATGGTATACTGTCCTTTAATCAAATATGTGTGATTATCCAAATTTAGGTTTGTTGGGACACATCTTTATTGCTTTTATGGTTTCAAAAATTCTTTGTGTATTTTTTATGGCTAAAAGTAGATATAAATCAGGTTTCATTCTTTATACTGTACTTTATACTGTTGAACAGGATGCTTTTAAAGTTGAAGTAGGCAGCTGATGATGTGAAGGGAAAAGGACAAACTGAGGAAAGTTTACACCTCAAGCTCTTAACCCTGGATTATTCCAGTTGCTGTGAATATGAACACTGCTTTAGTAACAACGACATCAGATATCCACCAAACTAATCCACATATGTTCATTACATATCAGACCACCCTTTCCCTTGGAGATCTGCTCAAACCTGAATAAAGTTTAATGCTCTTTGCTAGTGAAATTAAAACCTGTCCTAGCTCTAGGTAGCATAGTGGTGGCCAGTCATGATGTTTTCGGGTTGATCTTTTTGGGATAGCAAATGCTAGAGCTGGAAAAAAAATTGTTTGCAAAGACCCAGAGAATGTGTAAAAGCAAAAGATTTGCTGTTAAACAGCTTCTTCGAGGATATAATTTTATCTGTTTCCAGGAGAATCAAGTAAAAACAAAGGAAGGATTCCATACACACAGAAATTCACACTTATATGGAGACAGGAGAGAATATTCTGCCTTAAATTACCAGTTGAAAAATCAGTTGAAGGGTATGGAGTGAAATAGAGTTAGCCATTTAGCTTCTTTTTGGCACAGAGAAATTGTGATATCCTATGGAAAATGTCAGCTAAAAAGGTAATTATCTGAGTTAAATATCATGTAATGAAAGCTCTTGGTAGGGTAGGAATACTGATGTTGGTATGAAAAACTGGCTTCCTTTTCCCTATATGATTTCTTATGTTATATTCATTATTGCTTCAGTTTTGCAGAGTGTACCTACCCATCCCCACCCATCCCACCCCCACACCTTGCAGCTTCAGAGAGACTTGAATACCGCATCTAAATCTTGAAGTGATGTAATGATAAAAATAAACTGAATGCTGGTAACCAATCTGCATTTTATTCTGGTTTCCAATGTTTACATTATTAAAAAAAAAAAAAAAACACTGAAAATAACATTGATATTCCTGTGCAGCTGGAGATGAAATTCAGCGTTGGCCGGGCTTTGTGTGTCTGGGTATTCAGCACCAGGATGGTCTATAGAAACTGTCGCTTTTGTGGAACTGCCACAAAGAGAGCGAGACTGTGCTAAACTATTTTTCATTCTTAAACCATTCAAAAAAGGAACAATCAAATGCTTATAATGATATTGCCTACTTGTGAAGTGCTTTGGGATATGTATTGTTATTCAAATGCTGTGTTGTTATTATTTTTATTTCATTTTAATTGCATTCTGTCATGTGCAAAACTTTTAAAGCGTCCATCTCCTCAGTTTAACATCTCTCTGCTTGTTCTCGGCAGAACAGCACTTGATTTTTGTAAAGGCAAAGCAAAATATTTTCAGTCACTTCTGAGTCAGAAGATAATAAAACATACCCGCGGTAAACCAAAGTCTCTTTTTTTCCTCATTGTTAAAGCTAACTGTGATCATGTGGATTGAAAGGGTACAGAGCAAAAACTTGTGAAAATTGACTTGGGAGTAATTTCTATTATGATGAAACATCTTTGCTTGAGCTCGGCAAGGGGAAAACAAGGTTATAGGTGCTCAATCACGTCAACTAAAATCCGGGTAGAATCCCTTCAATACACTTGCTGTGCCCTACATGATAAGCAGGGTTAGCTGGTTTTCATTAATTAGTCATTTGGGCAAAGACTGGGGTTTGTTCTCGGAACAATTTCTGCAAAAGACCCAGTAAATGAACTATATTCATAATTCTTCGAGGCCTGAAGTCCTGTCTAAACATAGAGTTTGTATTGCTTTAAATATGCAGGTTCATTTAAAGTAGTAAAACTGCAGGTCACATTCCATCTTCCCCTTTTCAAACCCAGCTATAATGATATAAAGCGATTATATCAGGATAGTGGATTCCAGTGCAGAAAGGGAAATGAACAAGTTGTACTGGTATTATCATACATATAATGGTACGGCTCTACCTATACCACAGGTTCAAATGGTCTGTGAACAATGTTTAAAAATAAATCACATTCTTAACTGAAGCAGTTGAACTGATAGGAAAGCAGTTTTGATAGGAAATCTATTTTAGGCTCGGCAAAGGACTGTGGAGGGGATCAAATACAGGACTATTGCAACACCATTGGTACTTCTGGTGAATATACCACCGATTTTAAACTTAGAAAACATTTTGAAAGGGTTTAAACAAAACAAGAAGATACTTCTCTCCCTTCCTGACCCTCCAAACAGTAAAGATAGGCTACTAGTGCTGCCTTTAAGAGCTGAAACAATTATTCAGGTTTTTTTCAGATCTTCTGTGGACATAGCATTTAACTTACTGACCCATTTCAGTCACCTCAAGACAAGTTCAATATTATGAGGAGTTGTGATCATTTCTCAGGACACAAGGTACTGCTGTAAATTTTTGGAAATCACATTGCCACTGATCCTTGAAACACTAAAGAATGTGTACTACATTTACTGATTTAATAGATTGTGACCAGCCAACATGACCTTCTACAGACCACAGGTCAGAGAATTTCATCCTTGTCATGCCTTTTTTTTCATTCAGCAGTTTCTTCTTCATTAGAGGGCATTGTGAAACAATGAAATAGTTCCAGAAAAGCGGTATACTAACAGGCAAGTCTGAGGCAAGCCAGCAGCAGAAGCATCATTAGATCTACAGGTTTTCTTATATTCAGTCCAAGAGGCCATGTAGTTTGTAAAGGTGCCACAACACCTTCCTCTTGTTATTTTTGCAAATTCTCACTGCAGCTGATTCAATAAAAACCTGTTGTCTTCAGTGTTGTGATTTTGAATTAAAGGAAGTTCTAGTGTACTAGTTTGTACGTTGCCATATTTATTTCCTTAATATTTTATTGTATCTTTTGTTTTAGCCTCTGAAATGTGGTAAAAGACTAACTTGTGTGTGTGTTTATTATCAGAAATTGGCACTGGAAGAAAGAACTGCTCAAATTTTAATGGAAAACTTGTCATTTGTCTTGATTTTTTAAACACTTTTTTCACAAGTGTTGCTTTTCTGAGGATGATTCTGTTCCTGTTTTTCTACGGAGATATGTTATTAATACATTTTATGTCTAAAGAAATCAAGTTAATGTGGCTGATTGATAGAACCAGACAGACAAATTCTGATCTTTTCTGTAATGACTCTACAGACTCTAATGAAATTTCCTTGGATTTGCACTATGAAAACTGGGGCAGCCTGTTTCCTCGTTCTTGCTGCTCAGGTGTATGCCCTCTCAATATGGGGTGGACAAAGCTTTAACATTTAATCAACTATTAGACTTGTTTTGGTCATGCCTGTGTGTTGCCCCCCCCCGTACTGC
>NW_009204728.1:31076-50755 GCF_000690835.1 Fulmarus glacialis
CCCCGCCCCCCCCCACTCTGTTTAATTTGCTTTTGTTTTCTTTATTCTGTTCATCTGATTTAATGACTGATCTTTTCTACAAAGCCTCTTCCCCAACTGCTATGAAATAAATGCATGGAGGTATTGCAGCTGAACACTTTCTTCTTTTTCAAACCTGAAGAAATAGATTAATGGGGTGAAAACCTCTGATTAAAAAATTGCTCTAGCCTTGCTTTTCCTAAACAGATTCACTCATCTGCACCCGTTAATAATAGTCCTGGTTTTCCCATCATGCCTTCTTACTATTCCAACCCCTTCTTATCTTGTATACATGTAGGCTTTTCATGCTGAGAGATGGGAATGACTGAGCATTGACATCAGTCTGTGCAAAATATTTTTTTTATTAAAAAAAACAGATTTCATACAGAACTACTTGGGAGAAGGACAAATCTAAGTCTTGGACTATACTCCCTAAACACAGGGACATTTCTTATTGTCTGTAATGGTCTTGTTAACAGCCTCGAGTTACCCATGTAACCCTGGTTATGGGTATGATCAGGACCTGAATAAGTTAAAACATCAGGGTACATGGTATTTTATAATTTCAAATATACCACTGTGTACTTGCAAAATATACATTTTACAAATACCAAACCCAACAGATAAAATGTAGAAGATAGCTACTTAAACAACAGCTTTTCTACCTAAAAAATGTCATGGTAAAAGACATCTACAAAACATACATTTTCACTTTACATTTTTAATGTATCCTGCTGGCTGCACATTGCACATCCTGCAATAGCACTTGCATTGAAATCAACACAATGAAATGTGACGTGTCAGCTCAAGGAAATGAACAACACTTCTCCGTATGTAAATTGAAAAGTTTATGCAGAAATAATTGACAAAACAGATAAATTATATTGTTTGGGGTACCTTTTTCTGTCACTGATAACAAAAAAGCTGGATGGGGCATCAAACAGAAATACGTAAATACGTCTTTTTATTTCTTGGTCATTTTCACATCTTGCAATAATCATTGCAGGAAAAAATAGAAAATATAAATAATTTTTTAGGACAGTAAAAGATTTTGTCTTTCTTTTTTCTATTTTTTTTTCATAGCCATTTTTCATGTTATCCTTTTTTGCTGCATTATGGTTTTATTCTCTGGCTAAATAACATGGGAGAATATATTTCACACACAAACACTGCCTCTGTTTTCATCTGTTAAAATGAAATGGTAATTCCATTTAATCTATTAACTACGTTTACTTGCAATTATAAGATATATATTGCATACTTTCTTGCCTTAAAACCACTTCACAATCTGTTACCTTCCATTTTCAGAAACGGAAATGCTATAGTTATTCTTACTCTCTGCTTACACAGGATTCCTCAAAATATCACCAATGACATCACACTTCCAAAGAAAAGATGATTTAATAGCCATTTTTAGCTGGATATTGTTGTTGTTTTGAAATCTGATATTAAATGTACTTCTTCCTTGGAACACTAAAAGAACATCAAGTAAATTAATCAAAGCATAGGAGCACATTGCTGCTTAAGGCCTTGAAAGCTATTCTACACATTCTGCATACTTCAGAAACAACAAGTAATTAAATGGTTTGTTCCTTCAAACTGAGATAGTCTTTAAAAAAGAAAAAAATCACAAAACCACAGCCCACTCTCTCACAGTAGATTCTTTTATGCCTGTGCACAAATACAGAACTAAACACTTTGAAAAATACTTCTTCCTGGAGAAGGCACATTGGGATTTAATATTTGCCCCCAACAACGGGTTCACTTGGCTAAGCATCACTGAGCATCAATGTATAAATCGTGCGCTCTCATTCAGAGCCACTGCATTTCCACAATATAAGTGCATGAGACCACATGCTGGTATTCTCCACAAAAGTCACTTGTTATTTAAATCAGAACTACAAACCTGCTCCCTCACCTCCCCCTCTCCAGCCCCTAGAGGGGCATATTCTCATTAACATTCTTAATGTTAATTGGAATTACATGTGCACATCAAGAGGAGAATACACCTCCAGATGCGATATTTGCAAGCTTCATATTAAGCCAGGCTGTGTTGAAATAAAACACATCATTGAACATACAGTCCTATCTTGATATTGAACAGTAATATAGGTTTTTAGGTACAAAACCAGGTCTTACACACAGACAAAAATGAATTCAGTATGATAGAACCATAACCTCCATTACTGTAGGATCTGATCTTGCCGTTTCTCACTCATGTGAAAAATCCTACTGCCTAGAAGGGACATATAGGCTTATGATCCAGCACATTTTTTCTGTAATGGAAATTAGCAGATCTGAACAATTCTAAAATGGTGATAATACAGCATGACTTAGGCTCACTTGTTCAGAAAAGAAGCTGTATTTTTTCAGCGCAAAAATTAATTTTTAAAAATTACTGTTTAATACCCATATTTTCTAACCTCATAAAAAGAATGCAATTTTGTTAATAAAAATCATCAGCTGTCAAAATATAATCCTTTCAGAAATAAACCTGCAAAAGTATAAAAAATAGCCAACATCAAATGCACATTCAAATATTCTTTTTAAATTCACTATAATTTTACAGTTTTAATTATGTTTACGCTAAATTCTCCACAATTTCTCTTTGCAAAATATAAGTGCAGAGTAGATTAGAAGACAGCACAATCTGAAATCTGGAAAGCCCAGACAGATTAGTTTAATCTTTGCAAAAAGTTCACGCTGGAATAATGTTTTCTTTACTGAGTCTTTCCACTTCCACGTAATGGGAATTTTCTATTGTTATTTTTAAGCAATTCACCCAACAAATCATGAGCATCTCCAACAGAACTAGATAAAAGCTCAGTCCCAGAAGCAAGAAGCAGATTTGACTCAAAAGACATAAAATGAGGTTTCATTCCTTTGAAGAAACTCTCCTAATGTTGTTACAGAAACATACATTGAAATAACGTCAAATTCTACTAGAAATCATAATAAATAAAACCATATGCTGAAGCATCTCAGTTAGAATTCACCAAGGCTATAAAACAGATGCATACAAGTCAGACAATATCAAGGAAAATGGGGCTGGAGCTGAGGAAAATACTCATTTAGTAATGATCTTTCTTCATGTAATGACATGCTAGGTTTAAGCCCCTGACATCTTGGAAGTGCTCAATGTAAAATCTCATTTGCCTGTTCTTCCTTGCTAGCAAAGATGGTGATCAAAACAAGACTTGTTTGGGAATAAGTAATGCAAACATCACATCTATCTGGCTAGTTTTAGAGGAAGAGATGTATATCAGAATATTTCTGAAAAAGGAAAAACCAATCCCCTCCCCACACTAAAGTAATATACTGAATGCCAGGTTTCAGGTATGTTGCAGTCATAAATGCATAGAAATGAGACAGAAAAAAAAAAAAAAAAAAGCCTTTCTCGGTCATCCATTCCATCCATCTGCTGGAATAAGATCACTCCCTACTATATACATGCTAGAGCTTTTCTCAGTCTGATTTTAAATGTCCTGCTTCCATCTGTTCAATTTGACCTTACCTATTTCATCTTGGGTAGTTAAAATGGCTGCTGTATAGTGCAATAATTCAGGGCAACATATAAAAAATTAAAAAATCAGCATGCAAAAGTCCTCTTATCCTTAGTGCAGCTAATTTTGAAGATAATGTTTACCCACAAAAGATCAAACTGGACAAATGATGCCTATAAGACTGTGCCGTCTGCATGCGAAGCGTCATCTTTTACTGTATCATATGGATTAGATCCTGAGCTAATCAGTCAGATTCAGAGCTGAACTGCTTTGGGTCCATCTTACAATGCAAATATTGGGGGGTGGGGAAGGTTCAACTAAAGTCTTCTGCGTTTAATGAGTTGCCTTTTCCATTCTTATTAACTAAAATACTTTAAACACTTTGGTTTTTTAAACTTAAACAATTATATTAGATGTAATCGTTATTTTATTAACATTTTTCTCCAAGGATTTTTCTTTCTGATTATGAGTACTTTGCAATTTCAGACAGTATGATGGATGCTACTCTTCTATGACAAGAATTTTAACAGCCCTTCTTCAGCACTCAATGCACACCCAATTATGCGTCTGCGCTAGTAACCTTGAATTTATGTTGCCATGGCGACAAACTGGTCATGCATTATGGATTATCATTGAAATTCTACACCCCTACCTAGCATAATGAGAGTTGGGGACTTAATCAAATCAGCCATTCTGTGTGACACAAAGTGAAGAACTAGCTCTTATTGTTCAGCCTGGAGAAAGGAAGCAGGCCTGATGGAGTGGCAGCTGCAGTGCCGCAGCCTGATAGATTGCCCTTATATACATTTGTGAATGTATAGACAGATGGTTTTCAATGCCTGGAATTTCTGGCTTAGGAAGCAGCTGTTCGGGTAACCTCTGCCGTCTCACCTTGTTGTCATGGAGCATTGCACCAAGACTGAGAATGCGGACGGGTACATTGGCAATCTGACCGAATTTACGCAGCGTGGCACCCCTCTTTCATCCTGGGGCGGCAGGGCTGGGAGGGAGGCAGGGCTGAGGGGGGAGCACTCCCGCGGGCTGAAGCAGGCGCTCGGGCATCCTCCAGCCTGCCTGCACAGAAAGGGACAGGCAAGATTGTTGTGCTAAATTGTTTCTGGGGATTTAATCTAGCTTGCGTCTCCTCCACTGTCTTGAAATCATGGTGCGACGTGCTATTCGTACGCAGTTCAGGAATCAGTAAAGGCACCTAGGTTTCAGGTTGCCATAACGTATTTTGTTTGTGTCTGAGAGAAAACACCAGCTTTGCTAAGGTCAGAGCTGAGGAAGGTTCAATGCCAGAACAAAAATCAAACCAAATGGATATAAGAAATCATTATATACTTCTTACCTGCCAGACTCCTTTTCTGCCTTATCGCTGAAATTTCTCTCTCTAGTCTGAGATATTGTAGGAAGTTATAGGAACTCTTGGGAACACATTAAATTCTTTTTAAAATAAAATAATAGTAAAACTCTAGCAATTTCTAGAAGAATTGGGCCATAATAGATGTTTATAAAGCTTAAATCTGCTTAGTGTAAGTACCTGAGTATTTTGCTCTACAACAAAAGGAACCTATCTACGTAGTATTACTCATTTGTTCATATGGCTATTTTTAATTATTATGGTCCTAACAGCATTATTTTTCTCCACTTGGTTCTCCATCCCTGAAAGCTTTAAAAGCTTTAAAGCTTCAAAACTTCTGATTCCTCATAAACATACATCTATTAAAAAATCCTTACTTTTCCACAACCTTGATTAGCCAATTATTCTGTGTCACCCTTACACTTTGGAAGTCTAGCGGTTGTTGTTGTTACTGTAATATAGTTTATTTACTTATTCATGTGTATAAGGTGACCATCACCATGGTTTCTGCATAGGGAGAGCTGTGTGTTTGTCAGCCTTGCCATTACAGATCCAGTAGACCTGTGATTTCAAAGCATACAATGTTCTCCCAGAATAAAACGTGATATGCAATAAAGTTCCAAAGAATTACTTTATTTTAGCTCTAACTGCTTCATTAACACCACTTTTCTTTCCGCCGAACTGTATGTGTTTGTGTTTTGGTGTATAAAGTGTATAGCATGCATATGCTATAATGAGATTTAATTTTCAATGCATATGCAGGAAGTGAATATTTCAGCAGGCTTTTAAAACAAATCAATATACAGCTTATCCAGGAGCCTTGTGTAATCACCCTTTATCTATCTATCTATCTATCTATTCATCTATTTGTATAAGTAAAAACAGCCCCTCACCTTTTGTGCAGCTTTTTACTTCAAAAAGAGCCACCGCTGTCCTGTATTGACCCATGAGATTGCAGCAGCTCCCTAGAAAGCTTTGCAGTCTATCCACCAACGATTTGTGAACTGAAACGTCCCAGGAAAGCCTGGGCATGAGAGACTGCACCCACCTGGGGGCCGGGTTCTGCAAACCCTCTTCCAGCTGGAGCCAAGAAGGTTGCTCATGCCCTCCCTTGGGGGTTCGTTCTCCCAGATAAAGATACTGTCACGTCAATAAATCTGTCTTTTAAGCACACTCCAATCTTGACAGTGTAGCAGATTTCAATTACTGTTTGGTTACTTAAGTACATAGGGGACTTTCAGAATTTCTCAAATTCAAATACTTTTTTTTTATTTTAGAAAAGATACTTCCCAAAAATGATTCATTTGCACAAAACTCTCTTTGACAACACTGACTGTTTGACTTAGAGTAAGGAAGAAAATTCAGAGCTGGGGATTGATGGGCTAAATAAATAGACTGATATCATTGTAATCTTTCTCAGCGAAAGAATGAATAAACCTTTTTCAACTTTAATTTACAGTGCCTGGAATTTTCTTGAGTTTATAAATTTAAGCCAAACCCTTAAATCTGATGTTAATGTCAACTTTACATTACTTAAATTAAATTTTTTATGGTTGGTAGCTTTTATTGTGTGGGCATTTTGGAAAAGGATGTTACAGTTGGGTCTAGCAGAGTGAGCCAACAACAATAACAGTGCATGCTTTAAATTAAAACCTATGGAGAAAAATAAGAAATAAAAGAGTACTGACATGGGCACAGGGAACTAAGTGTCATCTTCTCTTTAAAAAGGTTCCACAAGAAGGAAGGGAAGATTTTTAGAACTTTTTTTCATTAAGTGTTTTAAAGAAACAGTTTTTAATGGGGTAGGCTAACTTCAAAAACAGTGTAACAGGATGGTAAGGAAAATGACATTAGGCTAAGAATAAATACTTGGGTCTAGTATTTGATTTATGATCAAATTGTATACCTCAAGGAATAAAGAAGTGTCTGCAATACTGTTCCTAATATTAACGGCAAGGAAAGAACTAAATTTAGAGCCTATTTTTGCAACCTTTATTTAGGTTAAGTAGAAGTTTTTCAAGGAAACATTTCAGTTGATCTCAGTAAAATTATTATCAGGAGTAAATTTTTCCTTAGCATAACTTATGCTCCCAGAGAAGAATCCGAATATCAAAAAGTATTTAAAGTTTCTGAAATGTAACATTGTCATTAGCAGGAAAAGCTGAAGAAGACACTTCTGAGTTGTCACTTCATTTTTACGCTAGCTTGTGGCAGGCATTATTGACAAACTCTGTAGCTGGAAATAAGCTATAAGCATTTCCTTGGAAACTTTAACTCTGTCAGATTTAAAAGACTATCTCTTGACCTTTTTAATCAAAGAATCATCTAGCCTTCCCCACCCCCAATAATCAAGGATTAACTATTTCCTTGATAAAACAACTTTAAAATGACTGGTTGCAGACTGGGTAATTTTTCTCTTGCAATTTACAAAAAGGAGACAGAACTGTAAATTTTATCTTACTCCTTTTATTTTTTTCCCCATGTTATTCATGCACTTTCTTGCAGGTGTAAGAAAATCCATATAAATGCATATTGGGGAGTGTTTTGCAATAATTTTACAGTCTTCCTCCTGCTGTTGTGTGGACTACCAGCAGTTGCACGGCCGAGGCTGGGAAATCTTGCTGGCGTGTCAGCGTGGTGGTTGCAGTTCATCTCTGCACTGTCTGATCTCCTTGGCTGTGGGTCTTCACCCAGGATAAGGAGGCAGAAGAAAGCGTGCATTTCTCATCTAGCTCCTGTCCATTTTAATGTGGTGACAGCCAAATTGCCGGCATTTTAGAGGCTCAAAATCTAACTTACTAAATTCTTAAAAACTTACAGGCTGTTTGAAGAAATATAGGGGAAAAGCTACATTTTAGCCATTTTGGAACAAGGAGATCAGTGCTGCAGAGCTGTGTAGGGTAGTACAGGATACAGGTAGTCTCAGAATTTCAGGTTTTGAGCAAAATACTGTTTCCATTTCTGAGAGGCCGTGACAGTTACTGTACTAGTAATTGGAGGTTTGCTTAGACACTGCCTCAGTCTTAGCATGTAAGCCCTCCCGTTTTGCTTAAATTCACCCATTTTGTCACAACCAGTGGAGCCAGATGATATGTTTCCCTTCACTGTGAAATGCATTTAATCACAAGAATCGAAAATCTGCGTAGTGAGAACAATTTTATAATCCACTCTACCAGTTTGCTCACTTCCAGGATCTGACTGGTGTGCTCATGAAATCTTTTTGCTGTCACACTGAGATGTTTCATTTCTAACTGCAGCTCAGCTGATGAGAAACATCAGAGTTTATGATTACCCTGACAGCAGGACTCCCACAAAAATGTAATTAAAATTGTCTTCCTTTGTGCGTGCATGTGTGCAAGACATTTAGGATGGTCACCTGAAAAACTCACCCTCTCCATACCTTTTGAAGGGTAATTTAAAAACTAAGTATTTACCAGTATCGCTCAAACTGCTGCTGAGAGTCTCTCCCATTGCATTTTGCTTGGATATTTGCTCAAAGCCATGTGCGCTCAGGGTCCTGAAGGCGCCGAGAGGCCTGACTGGTCCTGCCTAGCCTCCCTCCACCCTGCCCGTGGCCCCAGGACCCCATTTCAGCTAACCTTGCGGCTATCCCTGCCCCAGCAGCATTTGGTCCTTGGCCCTGCTGCTCCCCGAAAACCCACGATCCCACTCTCCCACAGATCAGCATTCACAGCAATGCAGAAAAGTAAAACATTTTTTTTAGCTTAACAGAATCCTTTAATATCTATATGATGTTCTATGTCGCATATTTACTCACTTTTAGTGTATACAGATGTATGGCAAATTGAGACACATGAAATTGTGCATAGACATAATTTATTGATTTGGGCATCCTGTGCCTGAATGTGTGTGTATGCACATCTTACCAATATACATGAATGCTCTTTTGGACACTTTTCTTCCTCTGTGAATACTCAAACTTGTGTTTTATATAATTATTCTGGAGTTTTGTTCTTCTTTTAAGGCAATCGTGTGCTTAAGGTACAAATATCTGTGTAGTTACATACACAGTAAGATGCTCCAATAAAAGCAAGCAGACAGGAAAAGGAGATGCTGTTCCATGGCATACCCCTGCCTCAGCGCTGGGCTTGTGTCGTGGGTGAATGCCTCTGCCTCCACGAGGGAGGCCTGGCTAACACCGCTGGCTCAGCTCCAGCCACCTCCACCAATTTACACCCACTCAGCTTTTGATCTAGAAGGCCAAAAGCAGATTTTCAGAGAAAAGGTATCAGATAGGAGCTAGAGTGTTTGCAGCTTAGCAGGCAACCTCCAGAGGCAAGAGGCCGCTCTTTATAAAAAGCAAAAAGAATAAAAGTAATTCTTTGGGAGTAAATTTGTAGCACGTGAGTTTTCTGATACTGGAGAACATGTGACAACCTAGATAGGAGGATGAGCACTGAACAGACGGTACACACAGACAGGCTCTGCACATTTAATGATGCTAATTGGGGTAGCTGAACGTCTGCAATGATGCTGTGGAAAAGGGGCAGCTTGGGATGGTCATTTAATCTGGAAATAGCTTTAAAAACTTTAAGACCTGTCCCTGAGGACAGCCTCTGCCAGCTTAACCGCCTGGGCTCTGCAGCCCTCTCGAGGCAATGTTATTCTTTCACTTTAAAACTTGTAAGAGGAAGGCAGGCAGGACAAGCCTGGGGACAGTCTGAGGCAAAGGTTTTACAATGAAAGATATAGTGAAGGCAGGAGAACAGTGTAAGCAACTCTACTTTTTACTTTAAGTTCCTCATTTAACATTAGAAAAATTAGACATACAATTATTTGACTGTGGTTCTCCATTTAGCAACTCACCTTATGTTACAGAGTAATTTGACAGGAAACACCTATTTCAATTATCGTTAAAACTTTTATTCTTAGGTAAACTTTCTTCCAATGAAAAGAGGAGAAAGTTTCAAAATCACTTCTAACTAGGCACAGATACAGAGTCTAGCCAGTTTTAGCAGCAGTACATACCACTGTGTAATTTACTGGTATACAAGCGCACTTAGATAAATACATTGACATTGCTAAGATTCAGTGTGCACAAAAGAGACCCCTCGGCACACTAATAACAAATAAAGCTGAGTGGCATTAAACATGTCACTTCTACCAGAGCTCAGTGTGTGACACCCGTACACATTTCTTTTCACACCACATTATTATCCCTTCTTCCCTGGCAAAGCCTCTCCCAAACAGATGTTAAGTCAAATGGTAAGATACTTTCATATCTCTACAAAGTGTAAAGCAAGCATTAAGAAAATGAAAATAACGTAAACTGTAGAATAAGAATTACACAGTAGACTAGATTTTAAACATCAGATTTATACAACAGCATTATTGTTTCATGTGAATAGGCAACTAAATACGATGATGCGATGAATGAACAAATGTAGATACTGGACTTCTTTTATACACTCTCACTCCTACCTCACCATATATGTAATGTGATACAATAAAAGCGTTCATTTCATTTATAATGACAGAGCTTAAACAAGCAGGCCAGTTTTTTCTTATAGACAGCTATCACCAAGATAAAGTTTGGAAACAGATACACAAAGTTTTTCTTAGGGAAATAAAACAAGGAAGGTTTTCGGGAAGAATTGTGAGAGACGATTTTTCACTTTCTGCATAAAATAAATGAAAATTTATCTTGGATATAAACATATTAAATGTCTCTTCTTTCAATGGATATGGATTTCCTCTAGGAATAGGCAAAAATAAATAACCCAAGCATTGGCCTATTTACACAATTCAGTGTTTCAGAAAATTAGTAGAGATGAGCCTTTGTAGTGAGAAGGAGGCATCCCTGGTGTTGAGGTGCTCAGAAACTGGCTGAGCTCTTTACCGAAGCAGGAGTCACCATGAAGAGCTGGACGATGGGCAATCCTCTACCTGCAGACAACGGGAGAATAAGAGAATAAGGAGTCAATAGTTCTCGTGTTCCAGCTTCTTAGACTACAAAACACAGCTCTAGATAATCTGGGAAAGGGCTTCTGAGTGCTGAAAGAGGGTGTAGCCAAAAACTCTTATCCAATATGTTGCACAGCACTATGAAGTATGTGGAACAATTAGTGAAGAGGAGACACATGATCCAGCCACTCACAAAACACAAGAGAGAAAGGAAAGCCTAGACTTCACCTCCGATGTACAAGCTAGTGCAAGGGCTGGCCCAGCAAAATGATGGTGTTGAATAAACAGGAATCATAGCAGTGAACCAGCAAGTTAAAAATTTAGATTCAGATTTTACACTCTCTAGATGAATAATGAGCAGAAAGTCTGTCCAGAGCAGCCCCACATGTTAGAAATATTTGAACTAGTTGGAATCTACATCAATGTCTTGCTTGAACCTTTTGGGTACACTGTTTTTGAAAGCATGGTAATCCATAGGAATATATAGTTCCCTCAACAGGGCTATGAAATGCAACTTGGCATTTTATAAACCTACAGAGCAAGCCCAACACTGCTGAAAATGCTTCAGATTTGCTGCAGGACCACAGTGCATGAGTACCATGACCATGTGGGCTACCAGATGCAAAGCGGGTGGTAAAGAGCATGTGCATGGCTATCGCATTGAAAATCCACAGAAATTTTAGGACTTCTCAACAAGAATAAGAATACTACATGAAAGGAAATCCTGTCTGTAGTTCCTCAACATTTACGCAGTGTACATCTGTGGGGAGAAAAACAGGCATTTGTCCAGAAAAAAAAAAGAAGCACTCAAGCAATAACCTTACTTCTCTAGACAGTAAGTCAGTCAGGGTTTATGGGGTTTTTCTTAAGTGGAAAAGCATCAAGTGTTTGAATGTTTTATGTTTTTACATAATAAATGTGATAAAATAAAGAACCCATAAAAAGAAAGAATGAAGTTTGAGAAGTGCCATGCTAACCTTTCTTGCAAAGAAGTTGCCTGTGACTTGGCCCACCAGTGGTGCCTGTGTCTGGTGGGTTCGGGTCTCCTTCATCAACAGCAATAACTCAAGTGCGGGGATGCTGGAGCACAGAGTGTGTCAGCCTGGCCTACAGGGATGCCCACAGGGAGGAAAGGCTGACCCAGACCTCACTATTTTATGTTCTTCTGGTAAAAGAGTTAAGTTTTAAGCTGCTTTTCCTAACTTCTAGGTGAAGTAGTGTTCATATTTTACAGCAGCTGTATACCGTACATAAATAAAACTCTCAATTTCACACCCGGTTTTCCCCTGGGAGAGGGGAAGAACCACAGTTCTTGGTGCAAGCAGCTTGTGGCAGGTTCAGGTCAGGAATCTATAAAAAAGATAAGCAGACAATACCTCCAGGAGCTATCTTTGCTCTCCCAAGGAAAGAGGTACATGTTTACATGCCATATTCTCTTCCTGAGTTAATTTTTTAAAAATAAACATCAGAACCATGGGATTTCTTGTTTCCTTCCAAATATGAAATGTAGCACATAAAAACCCACAGGTCTTTAAACAATGCACTTTGTTTGCACACTTCAGTTAATTGCTACTTATCCTGTCCTGTGAGGAAAAATCTCATTTTACAGCCTCTTTCCACAGTGTTTAACTTTGATATAAATATGTGCAGTCCTCATGTTAGGGTTTTTTTTTCCCTTAACCAGAAACAGTTGGCTGGAGCATAACTTAAATTGATTTTTTTAAAGACATAATATAACATTATGTGCTATAATACAGTAAAAGAATTGGCTTGTGTCTCCTGCCTTATGTTCTTTAGATCAGGACCATCTTACTGCCTCAGTGAGTCTATCTCACTGTGTGACCTGTTTAACTGTAATCATACCTTTCAGTCTTTGATTACAGTAAAAGCTGATGCCATGGTGAAATTCCCTTTAATATTTACATTGTGAGACCTGTTGAAATGATGCAATGTCCTTCTTATCTGAAGTGCATTACCTCAGTGTGTCTGTGAATCAGCATCATTAGATCTGCATGAGTTCATCCTTAAAAAGGATTAAAAAATAGTCCCTGTTCTGGGAATGAGGGGAAAACCACTGCTAATAGCAATTCTCATTTTTTTCAGGGTTTATGACATTTCTGTCCTTGTTCTGCTTTTCCTTTCACTTAGGGTATTTAATAGTTGAGAGTAAAACTGGTGATGAGGCAATGGATGGACAGAGATTTCTGATGTACACTGCTGTTTTTCTGCAATAAATTCTTCAAAATTCTCTCGGCAGAGGAGAGTCTGGAGTACATATTTCTTTTTTTTTTTTTTTTTCCCCTCTGGTCCTTTCTTATCAAAATTGTTTAGATTGATTTACCTATGTCTGATGTCTGAATATGCAGGATATGCCTTCTGTGGATAGTAGCTTTCTAAAAGGCAAGACAGGAAACAAAAGAATAGTAATATCTGCTATGTTACGGGACTGCCACTAATAATTCTAGTTAAATCTATGCTGAGTTTGTACCGAAACAAGAATTTAATTTTTTGTTACGTTTAATACAAATTGTTCAGTTTATAATATTTTATTTGGGGCAAAAGCAAATGAACATAATATAATTTCAACTACAAATTACATTTTGTCTTATTTGTCTGGGAAGAATTTTAAGTCTATATTATTTTATATGACTTTTCTGGAGGGAAAAAAAAAAGAAGGAAAAAAAAAAAAAGAAAAAAGTTGTAACCTTTCAGTATTATAAGTCTCCTTTCAAAATATCACAGCTTTCATTGTCCTTTCCACTTGTACCAGCATCCAAGACCATGAAAAAAAAATGTTGTACATTCTTCTGGGATGAATATTATACCACATATAGAAAGGCTTTCTTTGTGAATCATAAGTTGAAACAAATTTTATGCCCACATTTGAATTCATCGTTACTGGTCACTGTGGATGAGCCCAGGAAAGGAAATGTATGTTATTCTTTATGTGAGCCCTAACAGCTCTTGCAAATGCAAAAAGTATGAATAGCTCTAAATTATTCTCTCACGTTGATCAAGATAACAAGAACCAATTTTCCCCTTGAAGCATTTTGATGAGATTTTTTTTCTTCTAATCAACATTTTTCTTCATATTCTTCCACTTCGATTCTCAGTTTTGCCAACATCTTGGAGTTTTGGCTATCAAAAGTATTAGAGCTTCAGAATTTCTCTGAAAATGAGAATTTTTCAAAAGCATTGCTATTACTCCTGATTTTTCAATTAATCAAAAAAATTCTGATATAACAATATTTTGTCAGAATCCATATGGCAGTGTTATACAGTCAATGTATTTGTGTCAGCCAAAATGTTAAAAACTAGATGTATTCATCAATATCACTCAGTTTCAAATCTGGATTTCACATAGACACTACAATTATTGTACGTTCAATCTATTCTGAAGCATTTTAAAAGATTAAAAAAAAAACAATCAAGGAAAAAAGACTTTTGGCTATAATGTCTAGACATAGGTTTTGATTCAAGTGTAGTTTTTCTCAAAATCAAGTTACACCAGATTGAATTGGGTACCTCAACATTTGTTGTTTGACATTATCACATGTAATCTCATTCACATTACTGTGAGACTGATAATGTCACTTGCCTGGACTGGCTGGTACTGTAGTGGAAATCCAATGAAACTACTTGTGGAAGCTGTTCAGGAACAGAGAACTGCACTGGCAGTCTGTATAAAGCACCATACATTTTGAATATATATATACATGCATACAGAGGTACGTTTACCTTTACTGAGTTTTGCATCAGTTCTGCTACCATCCATTATTTTTTTCCTGCTAAAGACTCAAAATGAAATATAAAAATGTAACCATGCAAGTGAGAAAATTTATTGTACAAGGTATGCATTTCTTATAAATGGGGTTACATGCACATGGAAAATGCAGAAAATATATGTAAACACTACTTGTATTCACTACACCCCCTCCCTCCTCCCAAAACAGTGATCAAGCTGTAAGAATACAACCTTCTAGGCTGACCAATATTTTATTTCACTTCTATTTACGTCTGTAAGTCACTTATCTGTCATATTCAGATGTGATCTCCTTGGGACAGAAACCATCTTTTTGCTCCATATTTGAAAAGAGCATTTTATATTGGAGCTGTGCTCTGTGGTAAGATCTCTGTGCACTGATACATAAAAATAGTATCATTACAAGGCATTTTGAAGCTAACAAGATCAAAAATGGCATTATGAATGCTCTAGACTTCTTGGCAATGAATGGTTATTGATACAGGTTCAGACAGCCATGCACTGACTCTTTAGCATTTTATCTAGGAATTACGACAGCAAGAGCAGCTTTCAAGAACTATCTCTTTAGAGGAAAGGAGAATCCGACGCCAAGAGACCTTTAAAAAAGTCTGAGGGACAGATACTGAAACCTTCACTCCCGTTACACGGTACTGGATTTTACATCTGATCTCATTTCTTCTGCTAGAAACGAGATCTTGCTGCTGGCAGCGTACGTGTCTAGTGAACTCGTCTAGAAAGAGGAGCAGAACCGGGTCCTGAGCTGGATGGACTGTCAGTACCACTGTGTACTTCCCCACGAAGACACTAGAAAACACTGTAACCTGCTTGTCTTACTGACCATACAGAAAATCCAGAGAAATGTTCTAGGGAAAGGGGTGATTTGTTTTAAAATCTAGCGGTACATAAAACTGTTAAAAGACACAGTTTTCTTTATATACTTCCTCAATGTATTAGCGCAGATATCAGTTCATCCACTGAAAGAAACTTCTGTGCAAGTTTTCAATGAGTAACGCAAGGTTTTTTACTCTTCCTTCAAGAAGCTATATTATTCATTTTAGGGCCTTACTAAATCAGGTATTTAAACTTGGTCATGCTATATAAACATGATATGAGAGAAAGTAATTACTTATTATAATATAGTCTAGCTAAAATTAGACACTGATCCTTCAGCATCTATTTAGCATAGACCATTAATTTTTAAGAACTGTTTTCAACATGATGTTGGATGGCGATAAGAAGAAAATGTCACTTCCAGAACAAGTATTACAAATGTAAGGCCATGTATTTAACACATACAGAGTTTTATACCTTCTGGGTGTAAATGTTATATAAACTCTGCAATGGTCCCAGAAAACAAGATGCTGTATTGCTGTTTTTTCATTCAAGAAAACTGAAGCACAATGACTCTAAAGTGCTTACCTAAGTAAATCAGAGAGGCACAAGAGATAAGTGGTATTTGCAAAAATTCCTTGGGTGGAAAAAATGTTAATTAATTGAAGACACACTTCCCCTAGGAATTTGACAAATTTTGATAGTCTCAGTATTTGGAAAGACTGTTTAAATATGATGGCACTGCACAATAGTGACTAGCTGGAATATCTACCTGGAAAGTGGGAAAGGAGCATAAGAACAAGTTGAACTTGAAAGTGTTTTCCTGCCTGGGTTTCCATGGGTAAAAGGCAACGGTATCATTCACCACAGGTATTGTCCAGAGCTATTCTCTTTAAAGGGAATTGTTTCAAACTCCACAATTACTGGGGAACTGAAGGTAACCTTGCCTCTTTGCCTTCTTTAATCAGCTACCTTTAGGGTTAGTTGTAGATATAGAGTAGGCAATTGCCAGCTTGTGGAAAATGTCACAACTTCTCTCTGGAAAAACAAACAAACAGACAAAACCCCCATGTTGCAGGTGCATTTGGGGACTGTCCGGAGGTGTGTTAGGCCAGGAAGGAAATGTGGGTTAATTTCAATTTACCCAGCTGAACTGATTGGATAAAGAAACAGCAAATGACAACATCACCAAAGCAGTGTTTCTTTCCCAAGAATAAATCCATGCTGTCAACTGGAATTAATTCATAGACAGCCAGAAAGTATCCTCATGATAATGGTGGATAAGAGATATAAAGTGTTAGGAAATTGGTCATGCACAACACCAGGAAGAGTTCAAAACACCTAAGAACAGGGAAGTTGCAAAGATCCAAGAAAAGTCTTCTTATCTTTAGTGAAGTCTGTGAAAATACTTTTCTGCTAGTACCACTCTTTGCTCTCATTCCCTCCAAGACAGTGAAGATTCCTTCTAAGTTTACGTTTGTGCTTACATTTTTGCTGTGAAGGCCAAGAGTTGTTACCATGGCTGGGGCTAGAGTCCATGGCAGGAAAATACTCAGGTATGTGCTTGTACCCTGGGCTGTCCTGGGTCTGATGCAAAAGAAAGCCGTATTTGTGTGCCAACGTGTAGCCATGCTACATTCCAGTGGATCTCTGTATTGCTACAGCCAGGGTACCAGGTCACGGGATATGCTGGAGAGAGGACCTTTCCTGCTAGGTAGACATGAATGCTCTACAACAGACCATGGCCTTTAGCTCTTCAGAATAGAAGGACCATTGATCTCCTAACACCCTCCTGGCTGTGAGTTATTCTGAAAGTTACTGACAGTATGATAATCAGGAATGGGTAATGCTGTACTAGTAACTGGACAAGGAATTGCACATTTAACACAGAAAAACGTATATCTCTTCATCATTGTTACGCTTCCCCAAAACACATTGGATTTTTTTCAGGTGTCCTGTGCCCTGAAACAAGCTCCTTTTGAAGACAAACAGACAGAGAAGCAGAAAGAAGTCAAACATGACCTGTTGTACCAGGTAGTGGTACAATGCCCAGTCCTGGTATTGAAGAAACTGTCTAAATAGCCTTATTTTTTATGTTCAATCAGGAAAAAAAAAAAAAAAAAAAAATTGCTTTTCTGCATCTTGAGTTTCCTTGTCAGTAACTAATTCATTGTTAAGAAGAGCTGAAAACAATAAAAAGGATCCCTTGGCCAGCCTCCTCAGGTGATAATGAATGTTCAGGTACTTCCACCTTCCACACTGGGAGCTGTGACAGAAGAAAGAGTTGTTCCCTGGGACTTCTGTGCCTTGGCTGCCTCCTGTTTCCCTCCACTCTGCTCCATCCTCCTGTGAGTTCGTTGCCGCTTCCTCATCAGCTTAAGCAGTGGAGAGCTTGGCATGATTCAGGAAAGGGGCTGAGCTCCCCCACTGACACCACTTTCCACGGTCACAAGTTCACAAGCATTGCTAGAGTTTCAGACTCAGAACCTAAAAACAATTTCCCTGTCTGCCTCTGCCGGCTGCTCCCACTCGCTGATTTATGCTCGCGATGCTCGGAGCTGCCGCATAAATCTGGTTATGTAATAGAAACTTGATAGCAGGGAAAGTCAATACAGGAGGGCAATAGAGCTGAAATTACACACGGGCACTACCTTTTATTAACCCTTTCACAGTTCACCTCAGCTGCTTCTCGCAGACAAGTTGTCTGGATTTGGGGAGAGGATTTTCTCGCTATTGTAGCAGCACCAGATTGACCATGTCTTGCTGGAGCCAAACAGAATAATTTTCTTAAAACACCATCCTTTTGCCACAAAAAACTCTCTATATCTTTGCTTCATTTAGTTGTACAATGAAAAATGACCAATTCTTTCACATCAGGCAGAATATCTATTATATATATAAAGTTATGTAAACAAACCTAGATATTTCATATCATCAGAGTGTTTCTAACTTGGACAGGTTTTCTGAGGGAAGCTTCTTTGTCAGTTTGTTTGTTTGCTTGTTTGATTTTTATGGCACTTGGTTAATTTCTTAGCCACAATTTCACAGCTGAGACCCGGGCTCTGTGAAAGCAGGAGGTTTGGCAGGTCCACAGAAGAACTTTTGACAGCTACAGTCTGCATCATTCCTCAATTTAAGCAATACAGAAAACTTAAGGTTGTAGTTCTTTAAACCATTCATTCATGAAACTTCCACTTTATGTTCTCATAATCTGATGCCTGCTGTTATTAGAAACCCTGTTGTTATTAGAAACTCATTTATCACAGATCTTTATATTCATGGCTTCATTATTTGAAGTCCTGATGGTGATACAATTTCAGTTTTTCTTTTTTCTTGACTGAAGCTAGGGGATTTGCATATTTGATATCTGGGATGTAGGGAGAAACATGGAGATGAATATGAATAAAATCATTATCTGTTCTTCAAGGTGAGCTTTGCTTCTCATGAATATAAGTAAAATACGTTTGATTTTATATGCATATGTTCTTTATAAAATTCTGGTAATAACATGATCCTTCTGTTACTCAGCATAAGATGACTTGAATCATCAATAACTGAAATATATGTGAAAGACATTAACAGAGTTGATATAAAGCAATATTTCATTAGTGTCCCAAGAGCGGTATTATGAAATATGAAGCTAACACTGTTATAAAAACTTGTCTGGAAACCATTACTTGAAGATTGGAAGAAGTCTAAAAATCCCACTTTGTCCAGGTGCTCCTGAAGTTGCTTAGCAACTGCCTCCTTAATCACCTTCTCCAAAAGGGGAGGTTTGACAGAGGATAGTAATTAGATGGTTTCTTGAGGAGGGTCAAGACCTCAGCATACTGTAGCCAGGATGTCATTTTGCCCTTCAAAAGAGGTGTTAATGAAATGTCCATCCGCTGGGAAAGTACTCCCTCACCGACTTTTGTAAGCCCTGTGGTGTCCTCATTGGGGTTTTTCGTCCACTCCTGGGACAAGGTGCTATCAAAATCAGCCCTGGGTGTGCTCATGACCTCTTGTTCTGACATCTCTGGTTGAAGGCTGACAGCTTCAGATAGGAAAGATTTTTGCCCATCAAAAATATGAGGATGAATTCACTAATTTCCAATTTCAGAGAAGATGAACTGGCAGGGAACGCAACTCTCCTTATTAACTTTGCCAAGCAGCTGTTAACTGTGTGCATCACAAATATAAATAATTATTCAGACAGGAATTTGGAGTTAAAGAATTGTAGTGAAGTACATAAGGGAAGGGTGATTTTTCGGGGGGTTACCACTTTGGGAAAGAG
>NW_009204728.1:50786-51787 GCF_000690835.1 Fulmarus glacialis
TGTCTTCACAAGAAATTCCAAACTGTAATTTTACTTATGAAAATACAAGTATGGTCTTTGTTCCCATGCACATGAAAAAATTACTTAAGTCCTGTTTACTAGTTGGAGAAGACTGAGGCAAAGGGGACACTGAGTTCCTTGGTTTTATCTGTCTCCCCTGGCACTGAATCTTCTTTCCCATTCAGCAACAGTTCCACACTTCCCTTTTTCAGTCTTTTACTACTACTGTACAAGCTCTTCTTCTTGTGTACTGATCAAGTCTCAAGTCCAGCTGAGCTTTGGCTTTCCTGACACCTCCCTGCATGTCCAGGCAATGTTTCTGAATTCCTCTCATGCACTATGTCCTTCCTTCCACCTCTTGCCTTTTTGCATTGCAGCTCACTGTAAATACAGACAAAACCTTTTTATCATTCTAGGAAGGGACATCAAGCTAGTCTGACAAGGTTAATTTTAGCAATGTGCTATGTGTCTGCTCATTAAGAGCCTTTTGAAAATTATCCTTGTTGTTGTTTGCTTGTTTGTTGTTTTTTAAATAATCAGTTACCTTATTAGTGATGAATTGATTCCTATCAGGTTGTAAAAAAAGTTACCCATAGAAATATGTTATTTATTATTATATATTCCTGTCATGACGTGTTCGTTCTTGCACTTGTGCATATGTACCTGCTGTGACTGCTGTTCTGTATTCCTTTATCTCTTTTTCATCTTGTTAAAAAACCTGAGTTACTTTTTAATAAGGAGATTTTAGTTCATGATGTTTTTGACTTTGTTCCACTTCTGCTTAAGACAGGATATAAACTTTAAAAAAAAAAAAAATTATCTATTTATTAATGGCAAATTAACATTTTTTTCTGAGTCACTCATAATATTTGAGAGGTTTTCCTTCCTTGAGTTTTAAATGTACTTTTTAAACTTAGCATGTGTGTTTATGGTGGTCGATCAAATTTAGATGTTAATAAAAATAGCTAATAGATGTAAAAACACCATTGTTTATTGTAAAA
>NW_009204728.1:51800-95611 GCF_000690835.1 Fulmarus glacialis
CTTTCCCACTTTCCCAGGTAAATGACTGATCTTATCTCAAACACATGTAAAACTGAAAGTTTCAAAATAAACCTGCAAGATACTTTTCATTATCATTATTTTTACTATTGCAACCTCCTCCTCTACTCATTCCTGACTGTAAAACCCCCTTGAGCAGATAAGCATTGGCAAGAGGACTAATCACTGTTTGAGGAGAAAGGTTGTTCTGTGGCAAAATCAGAGTCCTCAGCTGGAGCTCTGAGATGCCTGTCCTGCAATGCAATCAAAAGCCTTGAAAGTTATTTCGCAGGAGTGCTTCTATAACCTCAGTCAGAACCATGATTCTCAAAATATATGAAGGGAAATAATGTTTATTGAGTTAAAAAAAAGGTGAATGTTTCAATGCTTTGTGTGATTTAGGATGTAATTATTTACATTAAATTAAAAAGCCATCTATATGCATCGGTGTATCACTGCACAGCATAAACTTATTTAATGTGTACAATTAAATGTAATCAAAATGCCAGTTCAATTAATCAACAGCGGGAATAATATGTACTCTAATCAGAGTTCTTTACAGAAAATGTTTGTTGTTGTTCATGCTGTTATTTGGGATATTTTGAATGGGGTTTGATTTTGTTGTTTTGCAGAATAAGAGATTTTGTTGTTACGTGAAAACTGTTCTATGTGTCTTTTCGTTTTCACTTTTTGTTATATATCCTGTTATCTGGAAATGCAGTATTCTTTTATTTGGGACTTTTGAAAAAAATTATTTCATTTTTACCTGGGAAAGGACTAAGCTTATAACAGGGTCTTATGAATTTGAAGCTGAGGGAGGCACAGAGCAGAAAAGCAAACAACACTGGGAATGTTTTATCCACTAACTAATTATTAAGAAAATATTAAAAGAAATAAAGTAAAAAGCGCTCTGAATTAATTTCTTTTCTGTCCTTTCAAGCACTGAGACCTTTTAAGTGTATTGTAAGGACTGCAGTAGTAGGTAACGGCTGACAGTTCCTTCTGGGTGTAAGAATTTATGGCTAGTTAAGAGAAAAATGAATGGGAAAGAGGCGTTGGACATTCATCGTCTACCCAACCTCACCAGAAAAAATACAGAGAGCTATTTTCCTATGCAGCCAGGGCATGATACTCAGAAATGGCATGCACCTGAGTCAAGGTGGGGTTTCCATTTTAAACTTCTACATTTCCAAGGTGCCTAAAGCACATCCCACAGAGGTGCTTGGGCTCTCTGCATGGCTGAGGGAGGAAGATGAGGTGAAGGTTTTCAGATTCATTTTTGCAGACTTCTTTTTCTCTACATTGTCTGAATGTCTGAGTATCTAAAATAGGTGCCCTGATCTGCCTCTTTGAGGTATTCATTGGGGTATTTAACTTAAGCTCCTACCATTAAAAATCTAGTCTTAGACACTTTATCTTGGAGTTGGATTATTCTTGAAGAATTTAGGAACTAGTACTTAGTAAACTACAAGCATGTTGTTTTTCTTCATTCTGGTCTTCATTAAGACCATCAGTAGGCAGAGCTATCAGCCTCAGGAGGCAATCTTTCATGATAATAATTTAATCAAGACATACACAAAACTCTTCAGGATAAATATGTAAAATCTGTCTTTTAATATCCCTGCTTTTCAAAGTATGAGATACTGTATATGTATTCAATTTCGTTAATAATTGTAAGAGATTTTGTTGGGTAACATGTTTACCAGTAATAATTAATAATACATCATAATTTTGATTATGAATATGATAATATTTTTCAAGTTAGAATTAATTCCCAGGAAATACTGGGAGTATTGTAATTACACACTTACATTGGTACACATTTTGTAATGAGTATCTATGAAACTTCAGAGGTCTTATATCTTCTATTGCATTATTATTTTACTTCATTTGTGGAAAAGCAGTATATTCTAATTACCTGATAATTATCTCTCTCACATAGAAAATCATATCTTGGTACATATATGCTTTATATTTTATTTAAATTTTAGACTCACCACTTTTGAGAGTTACTTTTGGGATACAAGTTACTTTGTGGTATCCTAGAGCAAAAATTACCAGTGGATCAGTTGCTCTTTATTAAATGGTTGAATACCGAGACTATAAGTTTACTATATAAAGAGAATATGCATATGATCAGACACTATTGAGTAACTGACTGACAGCCTATGAATGCATAATGTTGTCTGCCCTGTTGTGGCTTTTTATGTGTCCATAGGCTTATTGAAAGGAACATTTAACAGCATGATTAACTTTATATGTGCCTATAATCCAGTGAAGTTAATGAAATAAAATATGGATGGAAATTCACTGTGTTCAAGCACACAAAACTTAATGCAATGGTTAAGGAAGTTATTGCTGACTTACTGGAAGTAGTACAGAAAGAAAATCACACATACAGGTACTGTAAAGTACAATCTAATTAGTGTACTAAAGCTTAATATATTTGAGATTTTTTTATAAATATAAAACCAATTATAATAGAGCATATTTATTCCCATGACAATACAGTGAAGAGGCTTATGTTTCTGTAATGAAATGTTTCATTATTTTGCATCATGCCTTACTGAATATATTATATATTCTCACGTACAATAATTAAAATGGTAATATACAGGAGCAGACACACAGAATCTGAATCTCCATAAAGCACTGAGCAGATTACCAAGATTTACTAACTTCTTCATGGATCTGTAACTCTGAGGTCATAGAATCATAGAATCATTAAGGTTGGAAAAGACCTCTAAGATCATCGAGTCCAACTGTCAACCCAACACCACCATGCCCACTAAACCTTGTCCCCAAGCGCCACATCTATCAACGTGTGACTTTCTTGACCTTTGCGACTTTAGATAGGACTCTTCAACAACAACAAGCAGCAAAACCTTCTCAATATATGCAATGGTAATTGTTTCTTCAAATTAAAGAAAAAGATTTTTAGCAAATCCCTTACACGTATAAACAAAGGTATTATTTTTCCAGCATTTAGGCCATCCACTCTACAGGCTTGAGGACACAGCTGCAAAGCCACAGCAAGGAAACAGCAGTGATGCAGAACAGCTATGGAAAGCACTAAATTTTCTTGCACAACTTTCATGCACAAAAGTGTGGCTTTGAAAGATCAACTTTTTTCCCTTGGCCATTCAGGAATTATAAGAAACCCTGCGGGATGATTCAGCCCATTCAAGAGCCAGTTGACAGGGACCTCAAGGAGGAGGGCTATGCCTAAGGAGGATTCAGTCTCCACATTAAGCACCACCATCCACTCATTGTTTTAGGAGATCAGTAGGAACAACCGGTTTTCCTTTCATGTGGTGGTCCAGTGCAGTGTTTCTGAAACTTTTTAGAAAGCAACTTTCCCTTGGACATTCGTGTTATCCTTTAAGTTCAGTTCCTTAAGGTGGCAAAACCCAGCTATAATTACTTGTCGTGGTTTAACCTGGCAGGAAGCCAAATACCACGCAGCTGCTCACTCACTCCCCCCCTCCCCAGTGGGACGGGGAGAGAATCGGAAGGGTAAGGGTGAGAAAAAAACTCGTGAGTTGAGATAAAGACAGTTTAATAAAACAGAAAAGGGAGAATAATAATGATAATGATAAAATATACAAAATAAGCGATGCACAATGCAATTGCTCACCACCCGCGCTGACCGATAACCAGGTAGCGATCGGTACTTCCTGGATCACGCCTACCATTCATATACTGAGCATGACGTGACATGGTATGGAATACCCCATTGGCCAGCTGGGCTGGCTGTCCTGATTATGTTCCCTCCCATCTTGTGTACCTAGCTCAGTCAGTAGGCATGGGAGCTGTCCTTGGACTAGGAGGGTACTTAGCAACAACTGAAAACATCAGTGTGTTATCAACATTCTCCTCATACTAAATCCAAACCACAGCACTAGCAAGAAATTTAACCCTATCCCAGCTGAAACCAGGACATTAGGGCAATTATTATTATGAATTATCCTTGAATGGAAATAGTTACTCTTAGCCTCTTGTTTTAGATGAAATGTACCCTTGCTGTCGATTAAAGACAGCTAGTGACTACCACACTGTCTGCACCACACAACTAGAAACAGCAGTAGAAAGCCACTTGGAATTGATGATCTTAAAGGTCTTTTCCAACCTAAATGATTCTATGAATAAGTGAGAAGGACCACGGGTCTGGTGCCTGGTGGTTAGGTCTTCAGCCAGCACAAGACATGCCTTGGTTTCACTTAAGTGTTTTTGTTATCCTTGCAAGGAAAATGTATGAATTCTTCAAGGGCTCATAACCAGAAACATACCCCAGAGTGCCATATTGTGAAATCCACGTTAGGGACATACTGTAAAACCAGTAACAAGCAGTTCTAGAGGATAGCCTTTCCAATGGAGAATTGTTTGATCCCCAGAGAAAAGCAACAATACAGTTTCCTGGAGCTGATTTTTAATAATCACTTCAGGAACAGACCAAATTGCCTTTACAATTACTACTATAAAGTTTTTTTGGGGTTTGGAACCTAGCCATAAAATTTAGACAATTTCAGCAGCCCTGCCGAGGTGAAGGAACTACATTTCAAGTGTGCTGCATCTGACTTAAGTCTCTAAAGTAAACGGCCTGGATAGTTTTCTGCATGTTGCGCTCTCTTGATGCCAAGAGGTACAGCGGCATATCAGCTGAGATGAGAGAGCGCGCACATTGCATACTGCTCCTGTTGAAGCATTTGCTTTGCAATTTAATCTTGTCTCCTTGTGGAGTCATAGTAACACAGCAGTACAAAACATGATGTATTTTAAACAACACTCACCACAGTTTTTGGTAACGTAACACTAGGATTACCATACCTATTTGCACAATACTTTGTATGAGCAACCTTCTGATTACTCCAAAAGCAACAAAGAACCGTGTATTATAAGCCATACTACATATCTTATGGCCCTAGTGACCAATATGAGACTGAAGCCACTGAAAGAATAAATGAAACACATTCATACTCGTAATTAAAATAAAACACTACCATTGTTTTGTTATAGGCCCAGTGTTTGTAAAGTCAGTCATAGTTCTCCTGACAGCCACCTCTGGAGTATACCATGTGGTCGTGCCACCTTGTTCTTGTTGGTGCCTAAGATGTTTTTCTATGGGTTTATTTTCTTTTACTTTCCTTTTTTAAGCACCCCAAACATGCACACTTGAATGTCAATACATCCTTGATGCTGTGATAGAGAATGTCTGGGATGGTGTTTGAGACTGTTAGAAAGTTTTCAGCCTCTCATGTCTGCTGTACTTGCCAGCTGCCCCAGAGCAAAACAGATTCCCCATAAATTATTTAAGTTATCTCACTACTAATTACCACAAATCAATTTTCTGGGAAAATTTTGTTCCGAATTGGAAAAGGATTTTTAAAGGTTTCACAAATTCTTTGTCATTCAACTCTGGGGAAATATCTTTTTTTAACTCTTTGCAAGTACAAACTATAAAAAATTTGATTAATTTGCTGAGAAATGTTTTTAGTGTGCTACTTGACATTGAAAACATTCCCTAAAGAACTGTTGGGGAAAGAGGCAGGGAGAGAAAAAAGTGTTGTATAAATATATATAGAGGGGCCATTTTCTCATTCCCAGAATCGGGCAATGCTGAAAAAATGGCCGTGAGTGTCTTACAGTGTTAGCAGCCATGGGCCGACAGGACAGGGACAGTGAGATGAAAATAGGACCGAGATAGAGAGGGAACACAGGGGATTTGAATGACCTTGATGAGAGGTGTCTGGGGAGGACATAAGTTGAGATCACGTAGAGGTGGTGGGAGGACGCAGGTATTGAAAGAGACATAGAAGGACTTGGAAAAGATGAGCCTGGATCACCATGAATGTTTTCCCTCTGTGAAGTGCCTAACTTTTTCCATGATGACAGTTCCTTCCTACTGCCAGATCTACTCCCACATCCACTGTCTTTACACTCCATGCAAACAAAATGCACAATCCTTTGGAACTGCTAAGAGTCTGTAAATAAAAAAAAATATATTGGACATTAATATCCATTTTCAGAAAAAAACAATTTGTTTGAGATTTTGCCGTTGTTCTGGGTTCTGTTGTGTTGGTGGAATTTGGTATAGACCAAGAACACAGAGTTGATTTACTTTTCTCAAGATTTGACTACATACAGGTCATTTGAAAAAATGAGTACAAGCGTACATTATATTAAAATACACTATCCTTGTATGGACAGGTTAAATTATCTTAGTGTGTTGAAAGAGGGTTAGGTTTATTGGAGTGTGAAAGTAAAAAGAAAACAAAAACAGAATAGACAGGACTCTGAGTTTTTCTAAAAATAAACAGAGCTCTAATATACAGCTTGTTTTAGCTTGGGGTGAAGGAAGACAGGACAGTGGTTAGGGAGAGTGATCACAAGGCTTTTGTGGAAATGAGGTACACCAGAGCATGTTGGAAAGAAGAGATCCAGAGCATAATAAATCCATCGCTCAGTTTCTCCCATTCCCCTCTAAATGCAACCAGTGCATGAAGTCTCAACTCACTGCCACTGTGGCTTGAATACTTTCCAGTCTTTGATATGTTCCAAATTATTATAAATTCAGCTTCCCATATAAAAGTCGGAGCAATGTAACATGCTTTTGGTGTGAGACTGAAAGCAGACATGGCTACGTCCCAGCTGGTGGAAATGTGGTAATGAATTTCAAATAAATTTCAAACATTTGTTAAACTCCTCCTGAACAGTTTTACTTGCTACCAGTAAAATATAGATGCCATAACTGAGCACTCACACTGAAGATTTTAATTACACTTAGACTGAAAATAGAGTATAATATTGAAGTAGTCTGTCTTCTGTTCCACTAGCCTGCTGCCCTTAAAAATTTCAGAGTAAACTTTCTGTTTCTCTTCTTTCTCTATTTCTTACTTAATTTATTATTAAAATCTATAGTTTCACAGCAGTCACTGAAACCAGACTGATTTATGTCTGATGATCTGTCTCTGAGCTTAAAGATGTAACATATATATTATAAAAACTCCTTTGTTTTTATTTGAGAAATCTCTAAGTAGATTTTTTTGAAAAACAGATTTCACCAATCTATTTCCATAGATTTATACACTGCATTTGGCTGTCTTACTGACTCATGTTAATAAAAAATTTAAATAAACATGTGAGGATCAAACAATAGGAACTCTTTAGCAGAAAAGGGCTTGCCATGCCAGCTCAGTTTTTAAGAGCGGGCTAGGAACTCAAGTCCTTTTACTTCAGTGGAATTAAGCTAGTTCCTCCCAAAGGAGGTTTTGCCTCTGCATAGTCAGAGCAAAGTAGCTATCTTAGTAGTTTGTAATTATACTAAGTTTAATTACATATAAAGTATGGGAGCTGAAACATTTGCTTTTGACTTGTAGAAATAGAATCAGCATGTCCTATTTTCAGTTGTCCACCTCAGTTTTTTACTTCTTTCCTCCTTGTCCTGAAATGAAGGACACTCCATCCAACATCCATTGGCACAGGAGGAATGGAAGATGCAGTAATGTATGTTATACATTTGGAAAGTCAGTAAATTGCACTAGCTGCCAATGAGTGCAGAAAAGATTCTGCTTTTCATTGCTTCCATCTGCTGGTTTCCTTTTGTGTTGAACTGGCAAGACCAGCAGCACCTCATCCTGTGGAACTGGTGAAAGTCTATCTAACAAGAAAACAGCAGTTTCCTATTTTGCATCATAACCCGCTGTATTTTGTCACTCTATGAAGTTAATACATAGCAAAATGCAAAGACAATTACACAACATTTTAAGCTGCTACCCCATGTCTAGAATGTAACTTTACTAAAATTTAGCATGGCATTTTTTTCAGTTTCCCCAAATTTGTTAGCTAAGGACCCCTACACAGGAACCTAATGAATTGGCTTAGTTTTCAAAAGTGTGCTTAAAAGCTTCTGTAGTATTTGAGTATAGTCAGCATTTTTTAAAAAAACTATTTTAATTTAAGATAGTAATTAGTTGATTAGCTTTAGTCTGAGACAAGATTAGCAAGTCTGAGACATTGGAGCACTTTCTAACAATTGCAAAAAGTATCTTACTGAATGTGCAAACATACCAACATTTCAGTGAAATCCCACTATTTATTTAAATAATTTGTTGACTGTCCAGAACCATTTCCATGTGAATCATTTCCTTTTGCATTGAATGTATATGATTAACCAATTTCAAAAGTTATTTTTCAGAAGTTTGCAAACTTATTCTTCAGTGCTAAAAAATCCACTCTTTTGAGACTATGCAATATCCTCAGTGTGCAGACATTTGAGTGATGGAGGTATTCTCTTTAGATGAAGCTTATAAAACTTCAATGTCTGAATATCAATTGGATGTGATGCCTATCCATATACAGCCAAGATTAGTTACCCTATAAATTGGCCACTCCGGGATGCCTCTCTCCCCCTCCCCTTCTGCATTAATTTTTTAAAGAATAAAAGCAGATCCTAAGTCATCCACATTTTTTGAAAAATAGCCTGTGACATATAAGATGCAATTCATTTGACCTAACTATAAACGTTTATAATGCAGATGTCTACATCTGACATGGTCACCTTACATTTCTTCACATGCAATGGGAGGAAAACTTTTGGAGAAGAATTCATCTTAACTATTTTAGATACTTATTTCAAGGCAAAAGGACTTTTTCTGAATAATCCCACCTCCTCTTTATTATCTGTAGAGAGATTGTAGACAACTAGCTCTGATGTAAACACCTAACTTTCAACCATCTGAATTTGGAGAGGCACATCCCATCCTTTGGATGTAAACAGGGTGATGCCTGTTAAATCTTCTGTTAATGAGGATAGTGACAACAAATGGAAAACCAACCATGCATGCCCTTTAAAATGTCTAAATTTTGAGAAGCCAGCACAGTAAATGGGTCATAGTCACAACTGCAAAGAAAAATGGTGGTAGTTTTTCAGGAAGCTTTGCTTTCACAGTTTCATACAAGCATGCTGCTGTCTGGGCCCTGAGAACTTTAAAGTTGTCAACCACAGGAGAACAAGGACAATGTTTAGACATATTACATAATGTAGTCAATTGACTGACCCAAAGAACTTTCAGGACTTAAAATTGGGGTAGAGTGTGATTTTTTTTTTCCTTTTCATTAAAGATATTCATTACCAATTTAATTGCCAAAAATTAAATTACATTCAGTATTCTAATGTTATAACAAATGAACAAACAAACAAAAAAAGGAATAAAAAAGTCCTAGAAGAAATTTTGGAAAGAAGTTACAAAGCCCATTCATACCTCTTAGTAAACTCTTCCCACTTCTTCCACAAATATTTCTATTTAATTTAATTATACCCATGATCTTGACCTTGAATTATACCCATGACTCAACTCAGCCTCATTTGAGATAGTTATGTTGCTAGATGGTTCTAAACTAAACAGACAGGTAATAAATCTCAATGTACAGGGTTACCAAAAGCCTTCATGCAGGTCTGGACATCCTCAAACTACCTTGTGTTATGGAATCCATAATATCTTGCCTCATTATATGGGGGGAAAAACCACCATTCTCAAGAGTTCACAAGAAGAACTTGCCTTTGAACAGGTTGTGATGGGGAGAGGCTAACCCTGATGGTCTGAACAACAGACACCGATCATTATGCTGTGGCAAAACTCTTCCTGGATCCTCAGAACCCCAGAGGGACGTTGCCACAACTCAAGAAGCCTGGTATGAATATTTAATCTCTCTAAAATTGGATGATTATGCAGATACTGTGCATCTGGGAGAGCTCTTCCCCCAGGGGCTTATAAAAATAAATACTACATCTAAAATGTAACAGCCAAAATGCAGGTGGTGAATTCTCTCCCCACCGCTTACTTGCAGCTCTACTTGGCTTGTCCTGATGTGCCACTGAAACAAATGGGCCTCCTCTGAAAAACAATTGCCGAGGCACATGCACCATCCGCAAGGGATGAAGAGGCTCATCACTGGAATATAAGGTGTTCCTCCAAGCCATCTACTACCGTATGGTTGATGGGTTTGATGATACGGAGGAGAATAGTTTATAGGATTTCTTTTTAGTGCATGGTATATTAGTGTCTCACATTTTAATGAATTCCATAAATAAAAGATGATGAAATGCCAATGTTTTGCGAACTACATGCAGTTAGTTTCATCTTGAAATCTGGCTACATAAACAATGTTGTAACAAACATTTTTTACTCTGTCTTCCGTGTTGATATTCTTGGAATTACTAGTTAAACAGCAATAGATCACTTTCATTACCAAAAATAAAATATTGAGCTAGCATCATTCTGTTTTTTGTACTTTCACCTCAGCTTCATCAGTCACACTGAGAGCAATTGATCTGCTCTGGGTAATGGAGACCTGTCTTCATGTGGGAAGCGATTTGTTGCTCTAGCTAAGGTCTTTGGCACACTTCATTGTAGTGCTCTAAAACAGTACCTAAAGTGGGGATACTGGGCTCCATGCCAGTCACCTGGTCTTCTTTTCCACAACATTTGGTACCGGACTTCAGGAAGGTTATACTGGAGAAGAGAGGAACTGAGATCTAAACAAACCTGCAACACGGGGGTTCTAACAGCATCGTTTAAAGGAATGTAAGTTCTCCTGGAAATGACCTTTTTTTTTTTCCTTTTTGGATGAAAATAATAACGAAACATTCATCAGAGATTCTGGTTCCATCAGGAACAAACAGCAGCTTGATGAGCTTCTACAACTGCTGTTCGTGCAGATACCCTGAGGAAAAGCAGAGAATTAATAGCTTATTTGCTTTGCTTAGTGAGAGAGAAGCTGGTGTTTGTAGCAGAATATTGCTAATAAATATGTAATTTCTTGCTTATTTTCAGAGAAAAATCTTCTACTCTGACTTCAGATAGACAGACTGATCTTTGCGAGACATAAAACCATGCAGTGCAACAAGGCTGCTCCTGGTGGCAGAGGATCTTAATCCCATTTAAAAAATAATGCCTGTGCTGCAGAAGCATTCAACATATTGCCATGGAGAGGGTAGAAAGCTTGAACAGTTTTTTTTCCCCCTCAGGTGGCTGGGCTGGAGCACAGTGTCGCACTGCTGATCAAAAGCAAAGTATTTGTTCTTTAACCTCTCTGCACCCACCCCCAGTAAAAGAAGCAAAGGTCACAGAGCAGAGGGGTTACCCTATCTGCCACCCCAGCCCAGCAACTAAGCCTCTAGCAAACACATTAGTGTTTAATTTGTCATCCCCGATGGTGTGGCACCGGTGTTTGGTCTCCCACCACTCCCTGCGAGCGCTCCGGGGGGCTTTGTGCAGGCAGCGGAGCGAGGAGGAGATGTGCTGGCCAGGAAACGCATTAGCGCCGGGGCTGGGTCCACATTCTTTGAATTTGTTGCCTTAACTTGAACACTGGATTTTTACACAAGCTTGAGGGGCAGCCGGGAATGGATGGGAAAGCAGCGGCCACGCCAATGAGTGGCAACCGCTGGTTCTCCAAACATCTCCCCCTCTTCTCTCCCCTCGCCTCCATCCTCCACCGCTCCGCAAACAAAGACTGTTTTGATTGCTTGGATGACAGCACAGGAATTTGCCTTTTCAAAAGCACTCACTATATATATACGACCTAAGTACTGTAACCAGAAGCACCTTTAAAAGCCATCATGGGGAATGGAAACTGTAGCAGTGACCGGTTGCATTTTGAACCAGAGTTTCTAATGAACACATAAAACACAAAGACAGGCCTGCACATTAGTCCAATGGCATGATGGGCAACAGTCAGTAAAAAATGATTTAACAGGTTGGCAGAATAGTTTTTATTGCTTTTGGTTATGTCTGATTCCCTCCAGTCTCTCTGTTTACAAAGTCCTATGTTTACAAAGCTGTCTCAAATATACCATTTAAATTCATTGCATAATGCACAAAAATCAATTTTCTTGTTCAGCAGCCAAAGGGCAGGAGAACTAATTTTTGTGCACTATAGCATCGTTTCAAACCCATTTGTGACAGGTTTTCAAATGTACTTTATGACAAGTTAGATGAAAGGCACTATAGGGTGATTACATACATTAAGGGTAACTGGGGAGGCAGTCATCATAGCTCTCCAAAAAGGAGAAGAGATTTCTGGGAAGTCTGAGAAGAATGAAAGAAGGTGAGGAAATCCGTGTGCTGCAGAACTGCTCAGTTTAAATGGAATTCTCAAAATTAAACCATATTTACAAAATTTTTCTCCCTGCTAGTACATATACTTTTTAGCTTGCCTACCTCCTACTCCGTATGAAGGCCTTGTCTCTGATGTACTCTTTTTTCCATTGTAGAGTTTCCCTTGCCCAATCCTAATCCTGGTGCTCTCATGCTCTGCCTCTCTATTCACTTGCCAAACTTGTTTTTCAGTCTGTCAATCATTCTGACTTTAACCTGTTCTAAACTTAACTCCTGCCCACCCAATACTCCAGCTCCTGAGGTGCTACTGCCCAGAGCTCTTCTCCAGTCTTCATCTGACCATATGGGCCTTTTGATCCACCTTGCTATTCATTGCCCTGCTCTCTTTCTTAGCTCTGTGGGCACTGCATATTTCTACTCTCGATCTACTGAATGTTCTGGAGAAAATACTCCTTATGAATACAACTTTTACAATTTCATTTCTTCTGTCATCCAGAGTAGGTCTTCAGGTTTCATTTATGTCCTCTCCCAACTCTTGTTTTCAAAAGTTCTTTACAGCTTTCAGTTTTCCTTTCCTTAGTCTAAGATCTTGCTGGTATCTCAAACAGTAAAACTGACAAGCTTATGCACAGCCTATCTGTGCCTTTGTTATTTACTTCTCTTTACTACATCCTATTCACTTTCCACTGCCATTCCCAAATGCCTCAGCTCAGGCCCACTTCCTTGTTTCTCAGTTCAAACTTCCTTCTTTTTTCCTGACACATTATCAGCCACTTCCTTTATCTATTCATTCTTCCTCCCCTATCTGTACCTTGTTGAGCTCTTTGTCATTGCCGCACCTCTCCTTGTCCCCTTTCTCTCTCTCTCTGTCCTCACTGTGAATGGGCTCTCTCTGCCCGAGGACATGACATGATGCTCTCTGACTCCTTCATCATTCCCCTCTAGCCTTGATTCTAATCTATGCACTATATTGAATTTGCCTTTATAAAAGTAAAAAGTTCCCTGTTATCTACCTGTAAAAGTCTTTCCCATTATGATTATTTTCAGTCTCTCTCCCGAGTTCACTCCCTAGCTCCTCTTAACTAGCTCTTTGTGGAGTAAGTGCCTTTCCAGTTTTTTCCTACGTAGTATCACATTTATTGAATCTTCTTCCCTCTCTTCTCTTCATCCCCACTACTCCTCAGGTGATACTGGCTTACCCTTTTGTTTATACTGATTCCTTCCAGACAGTGAGGTCTTACTCATGACATTTATGCTAACGGTTCTTATATATTGCTTAGCAACTCCACAAACTCTTCCTGGCTCCTCAGTATTTTCTCACAACTATCTCACCTCTTCGTGAAATTAGAGTATGGATAACAAAACCTGAACATCTTATTTTCATCTTCTTCCACCCCTTTTCCTGCTTTACTGGCAACTTCTGTTTAAAAAATCATAATTTCAGAATACCTCTCACTTCTGTTTCCCTCTGCCCTATTCACACAGATTCCACCAAAATTCATATACTGGCTATTAATACAACATATGAAAACCCCCTTCTGTCCTCTTCCTCTTTGAAAAGACTTTTCCAATTCTTTATTAGTTTTAGACCACATATAGTGATGCCCATTAGATCAGCAGAAATAAACTGAGCCATGGAGTTTAGGTATCTCATGCTCTCCATTGAGCATCTAAGGAGAAAGGGAGATATTAGAAGTATCATCCTCTTGCAAAATAGTCCATGGTTAGAAGATCTACAAATAGAAGTATGAGTAACGGAAACAGAGGAAGATTAGATGAGAAGGATTTTAACTTATATAGAGGGATTTCAGATCTTGTAATATATGCATAGGTCACATCAAGAGCTCCAAATCTTCTTCCTCCTTTCATCAGGATGTACTTTCGGCCTCTGTCCTATCTACTCTTATTTTTACTCTTTGACTCTTGAAATCATGGATATCTAGAGAGCACTTCTATTTGGAATATCACTTACTGGTTAGTACTGTTTTCATGTAAAACTCACCTAAATGTTTTTGTCTGCAGGCTGGAAAGAGCACAGAATCAGGGTGGTCTACTTTCTGTATCAGCGCGATAGGTTGTGAAGCAGGAGATTTTCCTGCAGGCAATCAGTGATGTTAGCCATAGTCTCAACCACAAAAAGTGAAATCTGTGCCACCACAGAGCTCTGAGGGTATGGTGAATGCCTGTCTGTGCAGGGTTGCCACGTAGGTGTGAATGCATAAAGATGGGCACTTAGGAGAACGTAGGCAACACCATGAGATACACAACGAATTTAGGATTGTACAGTATTGAGTAGCTGTGGACACCAGGCTGCATGAATTATTGTCTGGGACTTTAGCGAGTTGTTTCAGTCCCACTGTAAGTAAGAGTTAGGGACAGTAGATTGACCTATGTGGGTCTTTCGTCCTAACTTTTACTGCTTTGTCTAAGTATTCACCTTACCTCTAAGTCTCCATTTGGTTTTCCTTTTCTAAATTAGCTGTCTGCTGCAGCAATGTTATGTCTCAGATCCTGACCATTAGGAAAAATTACAGTAGCATTCCTGTTCTGCAGGTAGATGTCTTAACCCTAAAGCCAAACACTGAAGTCAGTATCCTATAGGCTTCTTCTTCCCACCGATTCTCCTGAGCCCTAGATAAACAGCAATTAGCTAAAAAAAATTTCTGATTTTGGCTGTACACCAGAAGAAATCTATAACAGATAAAGAAATGGTCCAGGAACTTTTGAGATCAAAGATGGTATGGCAGCCACTAAAAAGCCCTCCACTTACATATTGTGTTTTCTCCAGTTTTATTGCAAAATTGGTTTTGTATCTTCAAAATGTATTAACAAGATTATTATAAAATAACAATACTGAGGGGACAATTAGGCTTTATTTCATTGAGTGAAAAAAGAGTCTCAAGCTGTCAAGAATTTAAAAGTGTTTATTCCCCTTTATGGGGCTTCTTTCAGATGGGCACATAAACATCGGAGTGTTACTTAATTCTTTGTAAAGGAGATACCATCACATCTCTTTGACCATCAGAATGTAAGCTGGTGTCAACTTACCCTATTCAGATCACATTCAAAGCCCTAATTACCCTGCTGTAAGAACTTTATAGTCATTTGAGATACTGATCGCAGCACATGGTTAATATATATACTGATTTTATCCTATGACTATTTTAATGAAAAGGAAACCTTTACTAACAGCTGACTTTATTGATACTGTTAGTGCTGCTTAACTGTTTTATTGGTCTTAGAAGCCCAATAACATTAAATATTTTTATTATATCATTTGTGCCATCTTAGGCTATTACATGATAGGGAATGTGCTGTATTCACTAGTGAATGAGATCTGCTGGTACACCAGTGCCGTGGTATATTACACGGTGACCCAGATGCAGATAAAACCAGTTTAGTTACTGGAAGGTCAAAACTAAGAAGATGATAGTAAAATTTTTGCTATTAAACTCTTGTGGCTTAATTAACAGACAAATTCCAATTTCACCCTGCTGTTTCAAAATGAAAGTGCTTTTATCCTAAACTAATTTCTTGCCCACAATAAATAATAATTTAAATTTCCTGCTAATCTTACACAGATAGCAATCTAGCCTTTCAGTTGGCATTTAGAGGAAGAGGACATCTAATGTTTATAATTGGTTTGCTGTTTTTTAAAATATTAATCTTTTTTGGAAGGACTATATAGCTTGCCAGCAGGATATTGAAGGAAGGTTTGGGGGATTTTTGGTAATCGTTCCTGTGCAGGATTTGTGTTTCATTCTCCCCATGATTTCTTAGAGCTTAACAAAAAACAGAGTTTAGAAGATTTGTTTGGTGTTTAACTTGATTATTTAAATAAGAGATAAGCAATTGCCATTACAGCAGCTGGGCAATAATTTCCTGGGGTCAGGGTCTCTCCTGCCCAGCATACACCCCTATTGTTAATGGAGCTGAACACGCACACACACATTTTTAGAAGGGAATGTTAAACAGTCCCCATTTATTTTACAGTGCAAATACTTCCATGACAAAACACAGACAGACTTCAGGAGTCAGTCTGAAGACTTTAAAAAAGAGCTAGAAGAACAAAGAGATTTAACTACCTAACTATTACTTTTTTGTCCTGAGTTCAAACTTTGGAACTGCAAAACCTTACTTAACCATCATAACCCCATTTAGCCATCACCTAATCCTAGCGAGTTGGGGCCCAGACATCAACGTTTTTCTCAGCATTTCTTCAGTGGACTAGCTGAACTCTCCTTTTAGAAACATAGTACATCTCACTAATTGTACGGGGAGCTTAGGTACAGGCACCCATCAAAAACTAACTCTTATTCTAAAATCCCTAAATGGACATTACCCACACAGGTTTCTTGTTCAGTTAGATGAGTATCTGTAACAGTATTAAGTGTTAAGGGTCAAACCGTGGCTGTTCAAGTATGTTTGCAGGTGCAGTGGGAGCCCAAGAGCAGGAGTCTAGACTGACTGTATCAGTCAGAACTCTATCATTATATCACTCTATGATATAATGACAATTTTTTCTCTTTAATACTGGTGTATGCCTCTGGTTGCCTTTTAGCTACCTTTCCACCAGCACAAAAGTGTGTTTTCCCTCACTTTTCTTGACTGGGTTGGCTTCTGCAGCTACCACTGAGCCCAAAGTCAATGTGCAGCAGGTGGTGGATACTATCAGCAAGCCAGAGGGCCACTGAATCCCAGGGTTGAAAGTCTCCCACCCCACACTGTGGTCACCACTTCAACCAGAACAATAAACCTGACTGGAGGATTTATTACCCACGCCTGGGGCCTCACTTAATATAGCCCTTTCCCTATATGCCTCCCCCACTCTCAGGTCAGGAGCAGTTCAGCCCTTTTTACTGCTGGATAGAAAAAATATAAGAAGGTTTTGGGTAGTTCTGAAGGCAACTTTTTTCATTTTTTAGCACCTGTATTTTCTAGACCAGGATGTGTGGTTTTTTACTTCGGGCAGAACAGGTTTGCAAGTTGCAGTAGCTGAGTACCTTAAAGATGCTTTGCAGACAGTTCTTCAAAGCTCTGTGATCACAGCAGAAGGAGCTTTCCTGAGGAAGTCAACTTTACAGTTGCTTTATAAAGAAAGAATATTGCCATTTTGACATTTACCAGTAGTAAAAAGTATGTCTCGGGGAGGAAAATATTGTGACAGAGTTCAATCCGCTCAGCAATCAAATGACACAGATTTTACAAGTGTTCACTCTTTATCAAGAGTAAAGGTTCTGTAGACTTCAATAAGACTTGCATTGCTAGATACCTTGGAAATTTCACCCTAGCGATTCTTGAGGATAGTCCTTCTGAGATACTGCTTCTGGAGACTGACAGTCATGGCTAATCCAACGCAGCTGCCTATTCCTGCTCCTCTTCAGCCACTGTCCAGAAGTTGTACAAGCTCCTGGCAGGCATGGCTGAAGGACTGCCTGTGCATGGCAAAAACCCAAGCCAGTTTGGTCTCTTGCTTCCATTTTGTTTCTTCTGACAATTCCAGAGAAATCTGCGTAACTGACATGAGAATAAGCTGCATAGCTTAGGAAGATATGAAAAAGAAAAGTAATGATATTTGGTAATCAACCAGGAGGTATTTGCTATAAGGATATGGCAAGACTCTGTGTTATTTACAGTGATATTATCTTTAATGACAGTCTAGAAGAAGCAACAATATGTTAATGAAACTTCAGTTTCATTGTGAAAGATGTTCCCCTGTAAATTGTGAGAGCTACATAGTTGCTTCTGTAGTGGTGAGCAAGGATAGAAAGATACTGTAACTCAAATGTCTCAGGGCATCCCCCCCCTTTCTTAGAAAGTCAAAGCTTCAATTCCTAAACTGAAAAGCACATTAAAAGCAAAGAAATATTGAAAGGAGCACAAAACCCCAACAGTCTACCTTGAAAAACAGTCTACCTTCAAAAGATACAGTATATCAAGACATAAAGACTTTGCAGAAGCTGTGCTTCACCCTCAGAGAATGCATATTGTCAGCTATAAAACGTCATATACCTCAAACCTAACAGTAAAGTTTCTTACCTTGAATACAGAGGTGTTCATCCTTTGTTATGGGATGACTTGTGAAGATGCACGAAGTTGTCACTCCAGCTAAAAAAGAGATACGTTTCATTTTGCATATAGAATATATATATAAAGAGAACAGTGAGACTGCTTTATTTGACAATTAAAGTTGGTCTAGAAATAGTGTTGAAGAACTTTGTGTATCTGTAGATTGCTTATGTCAATCTCTGGACAGATTTTGATGTGAGAATTGATATAAAGCTTTCCCACAGATTCTTTTTTAGATATTCCAAGCTCCCTTCAGAATATGTGAGCATTGCATTTAAAGTTATAAAGTTTTGCAAGTGAAGAAATTCAATGAATAGGATGCAACACATGAGTGTATTTTGCCTGGTATCTATAGCCCATTGTCTGAAAGATCTTATGTCTTTGACATAATAGACAACGAACTTCCTTCTGCTTTCAGTTACACTCATATAAATCTGGAGTAACACCTTTGGAATCTGAGATGAGTTCTGCCTCAATCTCTCTCTTTTTAGATGCTGGACCATGGCCAAGCTTTTTACTTTGAATAACTGCCTCCAATGCTGGGATTCTATTCACAAGTAACCCATAGGAGAGTTACCCATAGAAAACACAGCTCTAAACTTAGCGAAATGCAGGGCAATTAAAGTCTGTGCCACATAAATCTAAAGTCTAGCCCATGAGTTTCTAAGCGTGTATCCCATGCACACAGCTGAAGAGTAGACGTGCCCGCACAGGCTCTGCAGCTTGCAAGCTGGCTGGAACGCGAGGCTGCTCCTGGTTCGCAAAGGGAGTCAGGATCCCTCTGCTCTTTCCTTTTCATTTGTCCTTCGTTTATCTGGTTTTAATATACTTCCTTAAGTAAAATTAAGAAATGTATCTCAACCCCGTTTTCACAAGTATTTAGAGATTTACATGGTCTTGCAAACCACTGCAGGCGATTGCGCATTACATTCGTTCATTCATTCTGCTGAGAAGTGACACTGCCACAGTTTTCACAAATCAGTCAGGTTCATTGCTTTTGAAACCACACTGTAAACCAGGTTAATAAAATAACTGGGTCAAAACGAAGCTGACCGAAGTACTAGAAACAGAAGTTTTGGAGTTGTCATTTTCCTGCCAAATTATTATATGTCTTGCAATAAATTTGTTTAAATTATTATAGAGTCTGCTGTTTTGCAACTAATTCTTAGAAAAACATCTATGATGTAGAAATCCATTGATATCTGCAAGTCTAATATTATGCTATAGAAAACCGACCAGACAGGGACCCAGTGGTTTAAGCTCTTCATGTCAGGATCAGAACCATCCTTCTGGCCTTTCTTGTGCATGTGTGTGGATGTGTATGCACGCTCAGTTTCTCTCCATGATCGTTTATTTTTTGTAGAAAAAATTCACACGTCAGCAACACTTTCTGACCACATTAATTTTTACTAATTTCATGTTTTGTTAGGAATACTTCCTGTTCTTACTTGTATACCAAGTCTTAAACTTCTTTTCTTATATGTAAGAAACAAGTGTACAGAAACTGCATCTCCAGCTACTTAACAACTCATGTGTAATGTGTTTCTCATTTCAGCAATTCCCACCACTCAGCTCACAGTTTCATTAATTTTTCAGGTGAAGTTTTGCTGATATGTGGTTAAGGAATTGAAAACATTTAAATCCATTACACTGTATTTCTCTGCTACAAGCTGCCCTTGGAGTAATTTACTTAGTGTTGGTACAACATCATTCCACACCACTCTGTCAAAAACTGAAGAAAAAAATCACACTTCTGAAGACAAGAGCTGGTAAATCAGTTTTGCACTAGCTCAACAGATTTTCTCAATAATAAACCATCAATAATATTAAAAATTACATGGGTTAAATTCTCTGCAAAGGTTATTTTCGCAAAGGGAACTGAAAGCGTATTGAGCTTCTGTTTCGGGGACAAAAGGACAAAATGTGAGATAATAAAACTGGAAATGCTATTTTTTAATTAATAATGATGAAAACAGAAGTAAAGGACTTTGTAGTGTCCAAATCATGCTAAAGCAAGGCATGACAAAATCCGAAGTCATGCAGACAGCGAGGGCTGCCTTGCAGCATAGGGCGGTGCTCCCATCGGAGACAGGCTGCCAGGCTGGCTGGCCAGTTGGCCTGCCCTGGTCTGGAAGCACCTACCTGGAGTTAGAAATCACTACAACTTTAAATAGTACTGTTTAAAACAAAAGTTACCTTCTATGAAGTAATCGATGTCATCAATCCTTCTAGGCTAGTCAGAACCACTGGGCCTAATCCTGACATCCATACCTATCTTAATTCATACAGGATTGTGAAAGAATTGAAGAAAGAAAAGAGATTTAGCCCCAAAATGTTGCCTTAAGCCCTAAAGTACCCTATGATCTTAGATTAAATCTCTCTGGAGTAAACTGACATTTCTATTTACTTCATTATGTTCTAGATGAGGCCCAAAAGGCTGTAAAATTTAAATATAAGAGTAGACCTTTATTTTACAACATGTGTGCACCTGCTGTGGAAACCTGAATTACTTCCACTTAAGAAGGCAGCAGCTCCCAAAATACTATCAAATAACAGAAAACTTGCAAATCAGCCATTCATACCATGCAGACTAGCACCTGTAGGGGGACAGAGAAATGCCTGGATGAAATATTCTGGGTCCAAGGTTATACATACAGCACAAGGGAAGGGCTGAGCTTTCCAACGCCTTGCAGTCAAGAAGAAGGGTGAAGATTTGGCTTTGCTCCCCCATAATGCCTAAACCTCGAAGAAAGTCTTGCTGTAAAGTTGTCTTCTAAATGACTGAATTACGTGCCCTGTGTGCCAAAGCTTTTGGTGTCTCTAGTGCTTCTGATGGGGAAAAAACCCAGACCATTCAATTTAAAATATTGTTGAGAAGTAATTAAACAAAGAAACCCCGATTGAGACTGCTCAATATTGGAAGTTACTATTTTTTCTTTTTCTTTTAATAGAAAAATAAAGGCTGAATGGCAGATGTTATGTGTGTGCCTTGGCAACAGGATTAAAATCTTCCAGTAAGTTTGCGGAGGTTTTCAATTTCAACGTGGGCATGGCTTCCCTTAGGCCTTCCTAACTCTTCCCGGGCGAGGCCATCCCTGCCCACCGGGGAAGCCGGGCTGCTGGGCTGCCGCGCTCCCGCTGCCGGGGAGGGAGGCAGGGCTGGCACGCAGATGGGGACTGCTGGATGCTAAAAGGGTGCCATTACCTGCCCAAGTCGCAGCGCAGCCCCAATTATTGCGGGGTGCTGGGTTCATTGTCAGTTAGAGTGGCAGCGACGGCGAGCAGCAGCTGTGACAGATGGCTGGGCTCCAGCCACCTCATGGCAATGGGATCAGAGCCAACTCAAATCTTTTCTTCTCTCTTAAAAAAAGAAAAAAAGAAACCAAAAAAAAAAAAAGGAAAAAGACCCCCAAATCCCAACACATAGGTGTCAGTTAGTTGCAACGTGTAAGGGGAAGTATCATATCTACAAAGGCACCGTTTATCTGTTCTCTATTAACCCTTACTTTCAGCTTTTTGAAGTCAAGATTTTGTTTATTTATTACTTACTTCAAGCATGTTTTAGCAGAATGTTCAAACCAGAAGACAGTTTACATTAAACCTTTGTTCTAAGGGGAACTTAAAAGATGCTTTACTCATAACTGAACCAATTTAACCCAGTCGTCAGCTTCTTAATTGGAGAAATCTTTGTCTCAGAACTGTACAGGCTCCATTTCTGAACAAAGCACATTAAATCCAAGACAACCTACTGTCTCTGGTGAAATCTGATTCCATTTATTACTTTTGGATTATATTTGCTCTGTGTTAAAAACTGGAGTCATAACACCCTTCCCAATCTCATATAGGCAAGACTCAAGGTGCTCTCAAAAGAGCTTTCATTACTTTCATTTCCAGGCAAATTGGGGTGTTGGGCACCTCTTTGTTCTCTAGTCACCCACTGTCAGCCTAAACCTGCTTTTGCAGGCACCAAGAAAATGCCTCAAGCTCTAAGTACCCAGTGTGGAGCAATCAACACAAATGCAGCCAACACAGGCCACATCTTGACAGCATTCTGCACCAAATTAGACCTCCTGAACAAATCAAGCCTTTGACCACAGAGTACAACACTGATAATCTGGTCAGATGTGTACCTGGGGTTTATTGAGACCATGTGGGCCACAGCAGTAGCAAAAGTATAACTCTCTGAGGTGTAATATTAATGCTCTGTAAGGAGGTGAGAGGGAATACACAAACAGGGATGGTGGGATACCATCAGAGGAAGTTCTCCTACTTCGTCAGCAGCCAATTTGAAAACACAAGCGCAGAATAGTCTAGAAATTGAGTGAATGGAGATTGTTTGATTTGAATAAAAGGTGCTGACAGGTGGTAGATATAAATCAAAGAAGGAAACACATTTAGATTCTTTGTCAATTAAATCAGTGATTCTTTGAGAAAGAAGAAGCAAGAAGAAAGCAAAGAAAGGAGTGGATTGCTTTCATGCTGACTTTAAACTAGTCTTTCTGCAAGTGCTAGGACAAAAGGCTTTTTCCCTCAAGATCCAAGCACCAATCTCCACCAGAGATTTCCATCCAAAAGACAAAGTATTTTCAACTATCCAGAACAAAGGAAATTTCTTTTCATAGAAAAGAGAAGTTTGGGTAGGCTAAACATAAACAGAGCTAACAGAATTTGGGCACACAAAATTAGAGCAATCTGTCACAAATGAAAGACTACAAAACAGACTTTCACCAAATACTGAAAAAGAGAAGGAAAGGAAAAAATGAAGCAGAGAAAGCCCCAGCAGCGTTATTAATTACTATATATTTTGTAACTTATATTATAATGGTGACTTGAGGCCCTTATCTAGAGTTAAAATTTAAGCTTGAGATATGAGCTGTTGTGTATCTGGTTAGTTAATGCCCCCAAGGGAGTGGGAGAATTGAAAGAAAACTTAATCTCTGATTGTTTATAGTGCTGGAAATTGAGTACAGTCTTAGGACAACACAGAGGCAGAATGTTTTTTTTTGTTACTATTAATTTGAGCTTTGTGATTTTTTTTTTTTTTTTAATAATAATAAAAAATTTCCTCAAGCTGAATTCAACAGTGGAAAGGGGGCTTAATGAGCTGTTACTGCTTAGTGTTTGTGCTGCAAAGGCTTGATTGACTTACTCAACATTCTCCTTATTCGTTGAATAAATAAATGAAATCAAACCAGGTTGTTACCTTATAATATTAGAGCTTTTGTTGTTTGTCTATGGGGAAAGAAAAAGCTTTTCCTTTGCTTAACTTTTGGTGCAGAGGTTGTTTTGTGGAGGATGGCAGGACAAGAGAGCACCTTCTCTTCTCAAGTATGTTTAGAATTCAGCTCAGCCTGTAAAAACCGTAACTACAGTTGGTAAATGCTCAGCAATCTGAAATCAGTGATGTATTCAGAGTAGATGATCCCTTCTAGATTTATTTTTGTTTTTCTATGGACTATTCTACTCAACTGTGCAAACTGTGACCAGCCACTGTTCCTTTTTTCAAAAACTCCAAAAAGTGCTTATACCCCAGGTAGCCAGAAAAAAACAGAGATGAGGGGGTGAGAGAGCACCTGCTGTTTGGATTTTTCAGATGGAGACAGGATGCACAAAGAGAATAAAGGAAGTGTCTGCACAAGCAACATGGGCAAAACAGGAGAAGAAATGCCATTCCTCCAGGTTCCTTTCAGGCATCCCAGTCATATAATCAGCTCTCATATTTTGAAGGACAAGCAGGTCAAAATAGGGAGAGAGAGATGCAAGGCCTTTAAAGAGAAGTGAGTATTGGCATTTATTTGTATGGACCTTGGCCCATATCTCATCAAGAAATGAATAAAATTATTTTAACAAAAATAACTTACTGATGAAAATAAATCATTCTAAAATGAAAAGCTTACTGAGTAGCTTTGGGTGCAGTTACCTAGATGAGATAAAAACTGAATCAGAAACCCCTTCTTTACCTCCAAATAATAACCCCTGCTCTGTATTTCAGTGAACTGCTTGAATAAATTATTTTGAAAAGTATTGTTAAAAATGGCAACACATTGTTTGATAATTATTATTCAATCTACTCTGAAATCAAACTTTTGAAATTGCAATAATTTGCAATAATTTTAATGTATCAAGGAAGTTCTCCATTCACTAATTATATCACATCTGCAGTTTCAGGCAGAACAGAAGTTGAGTTCTCTGCAAAGGTTAAAGTCAGATTTAAAATGAAAAGATACTTTCAACATTAAGCAGGTGAATAACTTTACACATGAGAACCATTCCATTTGGCACTATTCATGTGTATAATCACATATCATTACACTGGAGTTTAATTCTGCTAATCCTTATTTTGAGCTGGGTCACACTGTTAATTTTTAAAAGACTGTTCATCCATTTCAGTGCATCTTTCTGGTTACGATGCAAAAGAGCTCTTTCATTTAAAAATATTCTCAAGAAAAAAATCTCTGAGAAGTAGCTCCTCTCTGACACTAAAGTTATTGTTTCCATTATCAATAGATAAGATAATTTAGTAGTGAATTGATATAGATGATGTGCAAATGAATAACCACACTCTGGCAGCAAGGAAAAAAAAAGATAAGGCAGTTTTTTTGTACAAGGCCGCCTTGTAGCTCTTTATTAACTTGCAGCCTCTGCAATATCTTGTATATTGTTGACATTCCTTAGCTTGGGCTAACAGTAACATGCATACAATACTCCCATCACACCCTTCACTAGCTCAGTCAACCCTATTCATGTGTTACACACCTGTGCATATTTGCAGTCCACTTAACTGTGGTGTGAGAAACATTAGCTTTCAAGGTGGACTCAGTAAAGATGTTTTCCCCCCTTTTTGTACTTTACAAGCACAAGCGAAGAACAATTAGGAAGTCACAGGCCCTACATCTTGCATAATTTTATGTTTGATGCTATCATGCTATTGTATCAGTTTCGTTTCATCAAATAGGTAGGGATAGAAGTACATCAACAGAAACCCCACACCAGACAGTGTTTGGTTCTTCTCTCAACTGTACCAGATAGTCTAATGAGAGGCAAATTTTCTTCCCCTTGTGTCTGAGATGATCACGCATATTAAATTGTCACCACCCTGAATGTTCAAATCATATAGCAGTATCCCAGTTCCTTAGAGCTAAAACTTTCAATGGTTCTACATTGCAAGGTTGTACCAGAAACCATGGGGAATCTTTTAAGGAAATGATGAGGTTATTAATGGCAGTAATTTAATAATTTATACCAACTTTTTACAATCAATTCAAATATCTGTATTTGGTTATGGCAGATGAAATGCACTGTATTTATCTTCCTGCACTAAAGTCTACATGGAGAACTCCAGTGGATGGAGAGGATGTCACCATCTGCAATCTATTGCAGTCTGCACTTTAATGCAAAACATTCTTATTCCTAAATGCCTGGGTCTCCTGCTGTAGAAATATTGTGGTGCTGGAAGTGTTTGTGTATGGTAACATATGGGAGATATTTTGACAGTTCACTGTCTTTTTCATTGACACAATGGTTAAATTCAGGCAAAATTTAGTCCCAGGGTTGAATTGAGATTGAGGTTGACCTGAAGTCTACCATCTGACTGCTGCAGTTCTAGCCTCTTCCATCATTAACAGATTATTTCTGCTTGACCTGAATGAGGGCACCCCAATTCCAATTTATCTGGAAATTCACCCCAGCCAGAGCCAAGAAAAAGTTCTCAATTTTTTTTTTTTTTTTTTTTTTTTTTTTTAATGTACATAACAATTATTCTCTAACACAAACTACTTTCTATTGGCCAGGGGAAGTAACTGTCATAATTACTTAGGACTGAAAGAAAGTTAATGAAGAGGTAAGATATTTACTTACAAAAATCTTTTACATAACATACCCACATGTAGTACGGATGTGTTTAGGTGTCAGTGCTGGAGGAAATAAAATTTCACCTTAAGCTTTGGGTCAAATGATAAGTTAAAAATTACTTTGAACAAAAAAAATGAACAATTGATAGCATCCTCTCTCAAGTCTTTGGTGAATTCTTCCTTCTTTCTTATGTTCATTCTCAGATGGTTCAAGGATGCATGTTACAGCTACTGAAGATAGGCAAAAACCCTAATTCCTGTTTTAAAGGCTTGTCCTCATCTGTTTTCTGATTTACCCTTGTGTTTAAGGCCCTTTTAGTAGATCTTACTGCACCATCAGGGGATGCTGTGAATGGGTTTACTATTGAATGAATAAAAGTGGAGAATTAAAATAGTCTAAATCCTGCATGACAAACATGGAGAAAAGTTGTAAGGTAGCAGCTCCTGAATGGTGAATGTACTCACCCTTTTCTTCTGTTCATGCTAATAACTTTCCAAGAAAGCAGTGAAATTCATAGGTTTAAAGACTTAAAATAAGGCCTTTGTAATTTAAAATGAGTGGACAAAACATTAAAAAATTGATTGTAGACATCAATTCATCACAAGCGGGCATTTCACTAAATGAATAGATAAATATTTTAGTATTGCGATTTCACTGAATCATACCATAAAGTCATCAAAAGAATTGTCAGAAAACTGCAGTGCAGGATTCTACTGGGGAGATGATGGCACATGAGGCTGTGACATCATAATTCTGCCTGCCTTAAGAATTGATAGAAAATGAATGATTTACATGAAAAAAACCTTCATTTTGCCTTGAATTGGTAAAATGGTTATGAAACTCAGAAAGAAAAAGCAGTACAGAAATGCTGTATAATTTCTTCTGAGATCCTGACTGAAATGCATCCACACCTATAGGTTTTAGAGAGCAGTGGTTCTCCAGTCACTCAAGGAGGAATCACGTTTCAACCCTTCTTTCTCTAGACCACTTATTTCTGCCAGTGAGATAATAAAAATGAACTCAAAGAATCAATTTGAAAATGATTAATTTCCCCATTGTAAGTTGTAGCATTACCATGAGGATGCAGAAAACATAGGAGCTTACAAAATTAAATACTCAATCGTGCCTAGTTAAGTTTACAGGGTGCTAATAAGAATTTTTTTTTTTTACTGACTTTTTACAGAAGGAGTCTGTATGCCAGTTCTGAACAAATCTGAGGTCACAGGATATATTATTTTTAACCATCTGTCAGAAAGATATTGTTATAACTCAGTCACTGGAAAGATTTTGAAGTACTTGTGTTGTCTTAAGCTAAGTACAAACAGAAAAAGTGCAATGTGGTCAAAGAATTCACTAATCAGTATAACAACATCTAGCTGTGTGAGACTGCACCATCCTCAGATGATTTCCTTCACAGTCATTGGTGTTGATTGAGTATATCCTTATGAAATCAATAAAGAATTGCTAGTTATGTTAGCTGGGAATTTGGCTGGTAACTTTTAATACTTTTTAATGAAATTGAAGTATGTTTACAGCAGAATTTTAAAACAATTTTACTATGGTCTAAAACATATAGCTAATTGCTGTAAAGAAAGAAGTATTCAGAATTATTTCCAAAAAACATAAATAAACTAAACAGTCACACCCTGGAAGGTATCACAGGATTTTAAGCATCTTTAAAACCTGTTGGGTTTGACAATATAAATAGCACATCTGATTTCAATGAAAACATCCTTATACAAGTAATTGATGCAGTAATTGCAATGTGTAAACTTGGAAACTGGAGGCAGGATTTATGGTCACCTTATTTCATATTTATAATGTGGCAGTATACCCCAGAGGTAGTCAGTCACCCGAGGATTCTTTTGCAGGCAATGGGTTTGGGACAGCATTCAATTCATCAAGTATAGGTGTCTATTTTAGGGTAAGACGTACCATGTCTTGGGATCCATTTATTTTATTGACTAAATCTCCAGATACCATTTCAGCAGCCTCAGGTGACTAACCTATGTTTCATTGGCTATGTTGTGAGCAACCACAGTTAGCGATATGAATCTCACCACTGCTATCCATGGTCAGTTCTGTTTAAATCGTTGGTAAATTTGCCATTAAAAGTGAGTAATTTGAATTACATCCACACACAAACAAAAAAACCACATCCATTTTTTTTTACACCTTTAGTGTTAGAAGCAGAAATCCATTGAAAAGTGCCTGTCTTGTGGCTTGAGTGGATGTACTTTCCTATAGAAATTCCCAACTACATTGATTTCCTGGCCCCACCATCACTTAAGCCAAGCGTTACTTCAGGTTGCAATTGGATCTCTGTGTCTCCTGAACTTCAGCAAAACACCTAATCTCTGATTTCAAATGTCTTCACCTCATGCAAGCTCATTGTTCTCTTGCCAGCTAGGATGATAAATTCTAATTTATTCCAAAGTTAAACATATCCATTAGTCTCACAGTTAAGCAAGGTTGCAAAACAAAGAAGGAAAAAGAAAATCACTGAAAATCATGTTAAACTGGCAGGAAACCCAAACAGCTCCAAGCATGTGATGCCGTGAATTGAAAGAGAATAGTGATCTAATTCACAATGGGCTTGCTCCAGCAAGACTGAATTTAACAGGAGCTATTGACATCTGCAGGAGAATGAAGCCTTCTAAAATGATCTATTTGATAATATTTAGAGAAATGGTACAAAAGCACCTGCCTATATTTTAAGAATGCCCTTGATATCATTTCAAGAGAAATCCATGTGTAACAATTTAAGATAAATTATTCCTTTCCCTCTAAGCAATTCTGAAATATTAGACTAAGAAAAGCTCTGTTAGGTCAGAGTAAATGTCCTCAAATCCTGCCTTGGAGAGGGTCCAAAAGCAAGGGAAGAGATTAAGAACAGGGCAAGCCTGGAGCAATGCTTCTGCAGTGATTTAGGGCTCAGGGACCTCCTGTGAAAAAGGTGTCTTTGCATTTAACAATTTCCAACAGCTATTGCTTCCTCTAATTTATGCAGGTATTTTTGATCCCTTTTTTTAGCCTTTTAGCAGCCACAGCATACTGTATCAAGGGAGCCTATACAATGGGAGATGAACAACCTTTTTTGTTTTGAGTATACAATCTACAATTTTTATTTGATGCTTCCTAGCTTTCTTTTATTTTTTTTTTTTTTCTTTGAGAAAAATGGAAAGCAACTATTCTATATTGAATATCTCCAGGCCACTCACGATTTTCTATTTCTTCTGCTGTCATATTCCTCCTTTAGCCATTTCTTTCTTTTCCTTATAGATCTTAGTCCAGTTAGTCTTTCCTTATACAGAAGACAGTGCATAATTTTGACCTTTTTTGGTCCTTTTCTGAACATTTTCAAGTTAAAATACATACTTTTTGAGTCAAAGGAACCATGGTTCAAAAAGTACTCGTAGCTGTAGCCATACTCTAGACTTATTCTCTGTTTTGCTATTTCTCTCCTAATAATTTCTAACATTTGGTTAGAGTTTATTTGGCCATTGCTGAGCATTGATCTGATGTTTTCATAGAATTATTATAAAGTATACATATACACAAAATACAAATATCTACCATAATATTTGCTGATGCTACTTATTTTAGTTGCCTATTTTTGATGCCCTAGGAGCATTTCACAACATTTATTTTAATCTTGGTTTTCCTCCTTAGACAAAGGAGAAAGCTACATACTTCTATGGAGTAATCCAGGGCAGAGACAAAACCACCTCTTTCTCTCCATTGGCTGCAGGACGAATTGAGGGAGACTAAAACACTAATTTAGCTGATGTCTAAAACTGTGTAACATGAAAACCACTATAGTCCCTGGTGTACTGATGGATGAAGATCCCTTTGTTTGTTTGCTAGAAAAGCACTTCCATACTTCTCACAGCTCTTTTTCAGATTTAGGATTAACATTATATCAAACTGAGAAAAAGAGTAATTGTAAAGCCTTCAGTGAGACTCTACATAGTTTACACACAATCATACAATTGCAGGGTTCAACTCCCTGTCTCCATCTCATCTGAAGGAATACAGATCGACCTCAGTCCCTTGTTAATATTGAAAACATTTTCCCTTGCTTCTCTGAGGCACCTAATACAGTTATCTTTGACCTATTGACTAGCCTCATCCATACCAAGAATTGTTCTTGCTGCTTGAGTGTTCTTGTTCAAATCAATAAAGGTAAAGGTGGCATAATCTGCCTTTAAATGGAAGATGTTCTTACATATTATATGCTCTGTCATGTTGGCTGTATAAACTTATTCTAATTTCACAAAGAAATTATGAATGCATTTTAGTGGAAATCCCCTGCAAGAGCCAGTTTTGCCTGTAAATTGAAGTATTATTCATAAAAATAAGCAGTTCTCTTGATATTATCTATCATCTGTACAAAGACGTGGTATAATACACCACCTGTATTAAGTTTCAATTTAGTATTGATACTTAGGCACCTCTGATTATTGCTTCAAAGATATGTTGGTGTGCATTTCAACTCAACTCATTTTGTTACACTTTGAAGTACTTTAAACAGCAGTGATAACCAGTATTGAAAAGGAGCTGCCTGGAATCCCTGCAGGGTCAGATTTCCTTGCTAGGAAACAGTTTTTAAAATCATATAAAACATATACAGATGTGCTCCTGGCTGAGAAATTTTTATTATTTCTTTATTACTAGCTGAAATTATTTTTGCTCTATAACCTACAATTTATGCCAGAATGCCACTTCTCAGAAGTCAAGAAAACATCTAGCAAAATGTGATAATTTTACAGCTACGTTATCAAAAGGCACATGTCTGTCAAAGTCAGCTTGAGTAGGAAGAACCAGCGATAGCAAAGGTGTCACAGCCTGGCAACAAATTGTGAAACCCCTAGAAAAATCAGATAAACTGAGTTCACTGGTGAAGTGAAACATTGAGGCTAAGATTGTGTAGCCTGCCATAAAATGGTTTGTCCTGTTCCTAAGGGCAGCAAGAAACTGTTCTGGTCTTACCAAAATCAAATCCACTGTCCTTGTGTTATAGTAAACAATTAGAAGAGAATTACGAAGGCAAGGAGTGATTGCTTCAAGGGTCTCGGTACATTCTTCAACTGGTCTTATTCTTCAGTTTGTCTGTTTTCCACCTGTAGTTTTTCTTTTGAGTCATAAGCACTCCACTAAAAGAGATGCTAATTTTAATTTGTCCTTGTACTTGAGGGGACTTGAGGGACTTGAGGGGAGCAAGGCTCCCTATTTCCTTCTCCAGGTCAGAATTATTCTCAACTTTGCAAAAATTTCACTTCAACAAAGGCAGCAGGGTTTTGGGGTGCTTTTTGATCTTACAGGCAAGGAACAGGGTGAAAGAGCATTGACAGCACTAGATAGCATAAACCTTGGAGCAAAAAATGCCTCAACACTCTGCTACACACTCACTTTCTGTCTTCTCTCTGTTTTTTATCCCTTTTCTCAGTTCTTATGAGCCCCAGTGCCGTTTTCCTGCTTGCATACTTGACAGAAATGTCCCTATTAGAGAGAGAAAAACTGCCAAACTCATTGAAGAAAATTTGCAATACCTTGGACCAAACCTACTACTCACCTATCCCTGTTTTCTCTGAAAGAAACATAGGGATATGAATCAGCCCATTGTTCCCAGGATACTCTCAAGGAGAGGTGGCTCAGCTTGCTGTAAAATCCTGCCCCAACAACAGCAAAGTTAAATTGTCAGCCACATGCTTATCTCAGGCAGGAAAGAAAAACATCAGAGATGGGAGTGGAAGTGTCTGGCTTACTAGCATAACATAGGGATGGGGAAATCACTGTGGTTGTAGTAATCTGCACTGTGCGACTGGGTGATGACATTCAGGTGTCGGGAATTCTTTAGATGAATAAGTGAGAACCTGGCTGTTTATGTGTCTTAAATAAAATTCAGAATATTCTCAAATAAGGTTTTGCTAGCTATGCTTGCTTCTTGCACACAGTGCAATGTGCTGCATAAGAAAATGATAGCCATACATTTTATAAACTATTCATTTATTTTACATTACAGATGTACATACATGTACAGATTGTTTTGGCAAAGTAGCAATGGTTACATCTCATCGAGAGAGCAGGTGAGAAGATTTGTTACACACATGTACCATATCAAGAACAACAACCCTCTTTCAGCTGGATCCTCTTAGAGCTACTGTCAAATAAATAATACCAGTAAAAGATATTTAATTTATAAGGTTTTTTGCTGTGTGTTGTGGTCCCTAGATCCATAACAATGGACAAATTCATCAATTGGATGAGGAGTATTCAGTTGCATTTTATACAAATGAGTTAGTTCATATCAAATTTCAGTGTAGCTGTTCAAAACATAAGAAGATTATATTATCTTTATAATTAATAACTGTTTCAGTGATTTCACTGTTTGGGAGACTAATCTTACTTGAAGCTTTTTGATTAAAATCCCAGATCCACCCTGGACTCTTTACATCTGTTTTAAATAGCAACAGCACTATTTCAAATAAGTGGATAATATTAGAGGGCAACACAGATTAAAGTTTCCTTAAGTCATTGTCCCATGAGATTATCTATGGTTGACTCTGTCCTGAAACATTTTTGGAGACAAACAAAACTGTGTCAATCAAACTCTATTTGCTCTACAAGGTTGTAAAATTAATAATCCCCTTCTGGACCTTAGAAGTGTCTGGCTGGACCTTAGATATCAGGCTTGGCTTTCATTTTATTAGGATGAACTAGCTTTGAAGTTCTTCGGCTTCCTACCAGGACACACTTTCACCAGTTACATATAATTACTTATTTACTTTCTCCACCCAGTCTGCTTTTTCTGAAGATAATGGTAACATACTTTCAATTCCAGTACCTGCTTCTTGGTTTGCTTTACAAAAAAAGTGGGAACGGCCATTAACGGCACAGACAAAAAGGTTCAAGGCTGCAGAGTACATGGCCTTAGTAGAAAGTCAGTCCTGATTATCTCATCAGTGAAATTAAATTAGAAACATTTTCTGTATTCTGTTTTAAGTGCACCTGTCTGTAATCATAAGATCAGATACTGCAAACTTGCATAGTGGATTTGACAATAATTAGATATCTGCTCTTCGAGAACTACTTTTATGAAGCAGATGTGGGGAGTTCTGGCCTCTGCCAATCAAAGTTATACATGTCCTCAAGGCTGGTAAGTCACATTTTAAACCAAGACATTGGTTGTCTTAGCACGTGTAACAGTCTAAAGCTGCAGGATCTTTCAAGATCAAAAATATACTTACGAATATAAAAGCAGAAAGTACATTCAAGATTTCCACCATCCACAACATCTTTAATACATTTCTTAGTTCCTGCTCCTTTTCATCATCATTCTGATTTTTAATATGTTTGAAACCTAACCCATGTCTAGGAAGTCTAGAAAACAATCTTTCTAAGAAAACACTTTCATCTGAACTCAGGCATATGAAATTAAGAAAGCTCAAATTTACCAGATGAATACTCCACCTTATCCAGTATCTTGCCTCCAGCCATGGCCGGTAAAGATAATTCACAGGAAGAGGAAAAATGTCTTGAGAACTAAATGAAACTTTCAGTTCTCGTCTGAATGAAAGACAGTACCTATTCTTCGTGCTGTATCTATTTCTTATTGCATTTTGCTGGAGGCGTGATTTAGCCTTGAAAAACAGCTTTTTTAATGCATTGTCTCAGAATATTAATTCCGCCTCGTTCAAAATGGGAGGATATAATGAGAAATTTCTGGTTCTCTCTTTGAAGAAGGTCAAGAGTTCACTTAAGCTCAAACAGACTAAGCATTTTAATACTCACAGGGGCCAGCAGCATGCACACGAATCATGCAGCTGATATTACCTCTTGCTGCCCCAGCTAAAATGATGCACTAACAGTGGGGTAGGGGGGAAGATGGTGAGATGGGGAGAGAGTCTTTGGCAAAAGTCCATAAAGATGCTGGTAATTGTGTCTCTGTAAAAAGAGACTGTAGCTTTTCTGCTTCCACACCTTATCTTTTCTTATCATCCTTCTTGTTATTTCAGTATCACTAATATTGTATATCTCCCCTTTTGTAACTATCTCTTCTTCCCACTTTGATGTCTAGGTGTTATGCAAAGAGTTTTAGGAAAGTGACGAATAAGATTTTGTAAAATATGGAATATTCTTTGCATAAAATGAAACAATTGCAATTGGAAGTGGACCGTGTGTCTCGGAAGTATTGGAAGCTAGAAGTAACTCATGTTAAAGACCCAATTGCAATATTAAATGATTTCTATTGCGTTGTGTTATATTGCATCTTGTCTACTTGTTTTATTATAACTGTATTCTGTATAACATTATGTAATGTGTGTTGCCATAGTGTGGCCAGCAGGACTAGGGAGGTGATCGTGCCCCTGTCCTCGGCACTGGTGAGGCCGCACCTTGAATCCTGTGTTCAGTTTTGGGCCCCTCACTACAAGAAGGACATTGAGGTGCTGGAGCGTGTCCAGAGAAGGGCAACGAAGCTGGTGAAGGGTCTAGAGAACAAGTCTTATGAGGAGCGGCTGAGGGAACTGGGGCTGTTTAGTCTGGAGAAGAGGAGGCTGAGGGGAGACCTCATCGCACTCTACAACTACCTGAAAGGAGGTTGTAGCGAGGTGGGGGTTGGTCTCTTCTCCCAAGTAACGAGCGATAGGACAAGAGAAAATGGCCTCAAGTTGCGCCAGGGGAGGTTTAGACTGGACATTAGGAAAAATTTCTTTGCTGAAAGAGTGGTCAGGCCTTGGAACAGGCTGCCCAGGGAAATGGTAGAGTCACCATCCCTGAAGGTATTTAAAAGATGTGTAGATGAGGCGCTTAGGGCCATGGTTTAGTGGGCATGGTGGTGTTGGGTTGAGGGTTGGACTTGATGATCTTAGAGGTCTTTTCCAACCTTAATGATTCTGTGATTCTGCAATGCTATTCTCTGTGATACTTAGCTGTCTTCAGTCTATGGGTATAGATAATTTAGGACTGTAAGTGTGCATAGCCTGTTGAACTGTCTTCTTACCAAAAATCACTTTACCCTTACCTATGAAATACCTTCACCATAACACTGTCCAACCATTTATGTCAGCTGGATTCTTCTTCAGCCTCTCTTGGATTAATATTTTTTGCCACATATATTTTAATTCACAGCAAACTAGACTCCCCAAACTACTGAAAAGTAATTCTAATAAATTGAAAAGTCTTTCACTGGTGATTCTAGTAACAGAAACCTGTTGGGTTGTAAATCGTTATACTGGTAGAAAACCAAGTTAAAGCAACTGAAGCTATATACAGTAGTCCAGCTGCAATTTATGCAGCGGAGATCAGGTTCTGGACTAACATATATAAAATATGTAAGGCTAACCGTTACCTGCTGTATATATGTCAGTGGATACCACAGATATATCTTAATCACATCTCTTGCACTGATTAAGGAGGAATATCCTGTCTGGCTATGTAACCATCATTTGCCTTCTTGCATGCTGAAACCTTATTCATGGTAACCTATAAGATGATACAAGGTGGATTTTTCTTCTGTCACTCACCTAATTCTCCACTGCAAGCTAAAGGGAGTTACTTAAATCACGTATGGGAAAATTGGTTAAATGGTCTTCTTATTTGTGTGTTGGTGCAACTTCCATTGGCTCCAATGCTGTGTACACTTAACAAAGAGATGTGTTTTGCCTACAAGTCATATCTAAATCCTTAATGGCTTTAAAGTTACCTGAATAGGAATGGTGTGCAGATCTGGGTCCCAAATACTAGTATTATTATACTGTAAGTCTGATGTAAAGATGTAAGCCTTCATCCCATTTCCACCATTTCTCCTGAAGACATTTCAGTTTGCTTTGGTGTGAATCTATGGAGAATCAGACCCATAGTCACTGATATATATATTTTCATTGAGTGCAACATACCCCTTCATTGCCATCTTTTTATTCTAGGGCACTGTGTAGCTTTATGCATAAGTGTCTGTTTGTACTCCATGCACATTTAAAACTCACAAAAAAAACCCCTCGATTTGCAAAAAAAAAAAAAAAAAAATTGTAAAAGAAACAGTTACGTTTGTACTTTTAATTTAACACTGGTTGGGATATCTGCCAATGTAATATAGGCACTTTTCTATGCACTGGAAAACCCAATTAGGACTTGTTCTTAGTTTGATTATCAGTCAGAAACATGCATACAGAAATATTCATTAGAGACCTACTGAGAGCTGTGATAAAGCAGCAGACAGCTGAATTATAGAGTCTGTCAGTATCCCCACTACAATTTTACATTTGCTTGATAAAGGACAAGTAACAAAATATCTAAGATGTAATTTGGTGCCCACTGGAACTGTAGTTCATTATGGTAGATATTGTTCTGACTCTCTTCAGGAGGTTGGTGAGTGTTTCATGACATGATATTGTGCTCAAATGATAAATCACCAGGCTAAATGTTGCACCAGCCTTCCATGCACATAAAGGTAACACAGGCGTCAGCTGGCAATCGCCTCTCAGTCACAGCATAAAGCCAGTAATTTGGGGGTTGGAGATATAGAACAGATTCCAAAAGCTTGGACTCAAAATGGTGATGTTTTTTAAAGGATGGTGATTCCACCAGCCTCACTCACCCAAATTAAACAATAGTTCTATACAGAGGCTCGACAAAAAGGGAAGGAAAGTAATTCCTTTTGGGTTTTATAAGTTGAATTTGCGTAAAATATTTCAGTTAATGTTAGATAGCATTTTTTTTTCGCTTACAGACTCTTTGCTATTGGCCTTAACTTCTAGCAACCAAACCCATTGGCAGTACAACACATGATCTGAAATGGTAGTAAGGTTTCAATAGAATCGGGAAGGACATATGCATGGAACTGTGATATCAGTCAGCTAACTAGATCAAAGTATCTCATACAGTTTATTTAAAAAGCACTTGGGAAATCTGGTTCCAATAATGACTTCAATGTGTTTTCCTTTCTAAACAGAAACAATATCACATTTGTAAATGAAAAAAATGACATTTGATCCCTTTATTGCATGTGGCATTTTAGTAACAAAGTTGTTCAAGATATATAAACTCCCATCTAAAATTAAATTATTTAAATAAATATTCAAAAAATCTAGTAAGAATGGAGAATAAAGGTCCGTTCAATATTCTCAACATGAATCAGAACCATTATCAGTGTACTGGTTGCAGCAATCCATAAATTGAGCAAAAATAGTAGTGGTGTGTATTCTTTATTTTGTGATTGAATTTTATTTAGACTAGGATTCCTTAACAGTCTTTATTATACACCATGCATTGCATCAGCAAGCCTAAAATAAACACAAGCTAAATCATGTTACTAAACAAAACTGTTGAAAGATCAATTTCCCTAAGCCATTCTGGCTATGTGTTTATTCAGTAATTATACAGTATTCTCTGATGAAGGATTAAAACCAGTTCACTGTATGAAAATAAGACAGAGACCCATGCCTAAATGAACCACTTTAAAACATGCACAGTCTTTGAGCAGAGCAGGATACTAAAATATAAGTTTTCCATTCTCAATATCTTAATCATTTTCTAATTGGGAACTATATGCATATTTTTGGCATAGTTATCCAAGATGCTTGACTGGCGCATCTTACTTCAGTGCTAGAAAGCCTCACAAGCTGTGGAAGCATTTTCTCTCAGAATATGTTTCCCTGTCATATAAGGTAATACAGTTTTCCCCAAGTTACCAGACAAAGAGCAGATGCACAGAAGCTATGTGTAGGTGTACATTAACAGGTACAGGCAGAACTGAGCTCGGTCTTCCCGTGCTAATATTGGAATTGGAAATATGGTGGGAAAAGACACCAATGTAGGCGTCTGCATCTAAATTTTTGGTCCAGACACAGTTCTAGCCACATGCTGCACCAGAGTTAACATACTGTGCTGAAAGTCTGGGGGCTGACTTTCACAGCAGAGGATGTGGCTGAAAGGGTAGTTCAGACCTCCCCCTTTTCTGCCTGTGTGTTCCTAACAACTCCCTTTTGCCTGGCCTGAAGTTAGCTCAGCTGTGTGGAAAAACAATTCAGAGATGTTACCCAGCTAAAAATTTGCCCAGAAAAGAAAAATGGTCAGTTTTCCGTCAGGTCAAGTCCCTTCTTCAGCTCACTGTGCAATGGCATGTTTCCTAGCACTGGTGCAAGGCAAGTAATGGGGACTTGCAGCCATAGCAAGGTGGAGAGGGCTGGGCTACCACTTTTGATAGCACCAACGGTTAAGGATGCATAAAAAAGACATGAACGCCACACATAGTGTATTAGCACGGGTGTAGTACTGGAGAAACACCTAGTGACTTGCCCAGAGGTAGAGAAGATTCCTTTTAGAGCAAGACTTGGAGCCTGGAGATGAAACTTTGTTTTCTCCATTTTAGGCCATCCCTCTGCTCTCAGTGATCTCCAACGCGTCTTGTGCCCACCTGCTTGTTGGGAGGTATCATGATGACATCTCCATATGTAGTTGGAAGTTAATGAGATTTCACTTAGGCAAATCACTTTTGACAAGTGTTTAAAATTAAATGTTGTACTGAAGGATGGTCTTAAGTCTGTGGCCATTGGCTCTTCTAAATCAAGATCTTCAGCCTTGATACAAAGTTTAAGGAATTAATAAAGTGAGAAAAGGCCTGTTGATTTCTGTGAGCCTTGGTTCAAAACAGTTCCATTTTCCAGCACTTGGACCCATTTTTAAGTATCATATATTTAGAGCTCAGGAAAACGACATATTGCCAGTAAACTGTTTGTAAACTGTGAGTCTACCCCAATTTGTGTGACTATATTCAGTCTTCTTGTACAAAATAATCACTCTCAAGATACACTTTTAAACACACACCTGATTACGTGGGGCTTGAGTGGGACTGACTCAAAAACAGTTAGGTTCTACCATGTAGAATCTAACATTTCTGTCTCAAACTGGGGGGGTGATCTGGCTGCTGGAACCATATGGAGTCTGCAAGGATATTTGCAAACATGGTTGCTTACACACTCAGATAGTTCAAGTTTCTAATATTTTAATGTTATTTAATTCCTGCTCTGGTTTTATTTTCATTTTAAAGAACCATATACTTTTATAGAACCATAAAGACACATATACATGTATATTAATACTGTATCATATTTTATTTTCCAGCTGAATTTCATTCTGAAAAAAACAACAAAGCTACAGCTGAATACCACATGAAAAATATTTAGCCTTGCAAGCACTATTTATATATCAAAAATCTTTATTAAAATCATGGGAGCACACTGCTGAGTAAAAACATCTGTCATTTCCCCTCCATCTTCTTTTTTTCCCCTTAAACAGTAACACCCACATTTCAAATGGCTGAAGAGTTTATTTAAGTTATTCTGAGCATATGGAAAGTCCCTGTATCATCCACACACAAAGACAGATAGCAGTGAAACTCTGAGATGAAAAGCCCTAAAACACTGAACATGAAGGGAAAAGAGTGAAAGAAAACACAATCATCATATGCCAGCGCTATACTGGATGTGGTAGGTTTGGTGATACGTGTTCAGTATAGTTCTAGGAACTGACCTTTTCCCCTCTGTCATTACTAAAGATTGGGTGGGTGAGCAGTCTTTCTCAAAAGATATATTTATGCTTTGCTGACAATGTTGTTTTTCATGTTTAAAAATAAAAATGTTCCTTATAATAGACATGTAATTATTCATACTCTGGAGGCTCCAGTCTCAGTATGTGGAATACTAGAGAAAAAAAGGATAGTCCCTGCCTTGAATAGTTTATAATCTATTCCATAAATCTGTCATTTGGTGTAAATTTAAAAAGCTGGCCCAAGTTTTTACTCTTGTTTGAGCCTGTTTTTGCTTATATTGCTCATATATTGATACTAACCCTCCAACGTCGTGGTCTTGCTCCTGATTTATAGCAGTGCACCTGTAAGGGAACATGTCACGTCAAACGGCTGCTTGGATGAGCCGGGCTACTCGAATGAGTGCGAGCTGAGCCACAGCACAATGGCTGTAGAGGCAGGAGGACTTATGAGATAGCACAGCAGCAGCGAGAACAACAGACTGAGGTTTGTCTCTTTGCCGATGGACAGGTTAGGTCACCCAGCTTCCGGGACTCTGTAGTCATTCCTCATGATTTTTAAGGGGAAAATCTTCTTATCTTCAGCAGCTGCATAATTCTTGATCAGACATTACATGACACTTCTTTTTCCAGAACACAGTTAATGACTCTGCCCTGGCCTCCTGCCAGGTATGCATTTATACGCTGTTTCAGCTTTAGCTTATCTGGAGAATGAGAGCACGAGAAAAATACTGTGCATGTAACATACAGCAGAGTTCCCACAGGGCAGTGCAAATGCTATGTATAACTGTGCTGCTAGGTCAGTTCTGCACTGGAAATAAAGATTCTCCTCCCCATTTTTTTCTCGGCTCTATAGTCAAGTGAAAGTTCTCAGCTTTCTTCTTTTTTAGTTTTATTTTAAAAGTCTATTTTATAAACATTTTCTTTTCTCCTTGAATGATAATTGCATGACTAACTCCACATTTCCTGAAGTTACAGAGGTCTCTGCAGGAGCTGAAATCATCTCTCAGACGCACACAGAACTAGTTTGTCTGCTGGAGTAACTTAGTCCATTCCACTAAGGAAGCAGTCTAACTTTTGTTGTTGCATGTGTTTAAGAATGTTACTGTTTCTATTCGTGAATCTGGCTGTCAGGCTTAAGGTCAATAAAAGCAAGAATAGTTTTAGTCTGGGGACTCCTCTAGATCTCACAAGCAAGATATAGGTGAAAATGAATTTAGACTGAATTAAGTTAGAGCAATAATTCAGGTACAGCAAACAGTTTTCAATATTTCTTCGCGATCCAGAGACAGTGAAAGAAAACTGTAGATTTTAACAAATGTTGGTGTTTCATAAATATGTCAGATACCAAGGTATTTTCATCTGGTTAAAGTCTGCTGTGAAATTTCTGTAAACGTAGTTGATGAAGTTTATGGTTTAAGTCCCCACGAGTCGTCTTCTTTTCCCTCCACAGCTGTTATACTATGACATCCACTGTTTGGAAAAGAGGATACACAGCTGGCTGCTTCTTTAGTGTTGTCATTAACCCTTACCCTGTCCATTAATTGTCCATCACTGGTGATATCTGCTCTCCTACCTCCTCATCAAACACTTCCCTATCCAGATGTTCCTAACCAGTTCTCAGAGACGTGATTGATGGAAAGCCAGCCACAAGTCCAGGTCTAGGCCATGACATGGCAAAGGAGTTGTACACAGTACAGACGACGTGTTGTCCACCCACTTAAACAAACTCTCCAGCTGCAGTAGTTGGCATCTGTGATGCATTGAATCTGCAAAAGTACAGGATGGAAGGGGAGGGAAGGGTTATTATTCTTTGAAAGATGTTGACAGGAGATGTGCTTTCTGTCTCGGTGTGAAAACTGGAGAGCTAGTAGAGGGAAGCCATGGCGGAGAAGGAGATGCAGAGCTGTCTGCATATTCAAGCAGAACAAGCTGGTCTTGAGAAGAGCCTTATATCACCAGAGAGGAAATAAATCAGTCTGAAACAAACACTTCTGAGGCATTCAGATTTTGCTCCAAACAGTTAAATGATAAAAGGCTGCATCAAGTATAGTAAAAATTGCCAAAGGATCCTTCCAAGACTACAACTCCATTGTCTAAACTTCTGTTTTTAGAACAGCTCTGGCAAAGTCTTGTCCCAGGATAATGAACACTTTCAGAAACAATGCTTGGGTACAGTTCAGGAGTTGGCACTGGCCAGGGATCTTCTCAATATGAGACATGAATACAACCATCTTGCTCTGAAGGCCAGGGAAGTTTAGTAGTGTGAAAAGGACATACGAGGCAGTTGGCTTCAGTTCCAGAGAGCACATTTAATTTATCAAAACAGATTTCCAGGCTCCGAAGTTGAATGCTCCTGTAGTTGTCAATAGTCTCTGAAAGGACAGAAAAAAATTTCTTCAAACTGAAGTGCTTTTTATCATCTCCTGTAAGCAACAGAGCAGCACACCTCTGAGTATGTCTTAATGCAGATTTTCACTGGTAAGACAGCATCTAAAACCAAGGTGCAAACTTGTTTGGATCCTTTTTCAGTGCCTTTGAAGAAGCTTAGATGTTAAATCAGACAGCCATAGGTGGGCACTACCACCTGCAATAGACAGCAGCACACAAGGAAGTGATAAACCTGTGTTCAGATCAGATGGCAAAGTAAATGTCCAGTGAACCATTCATAGCTTGGTCAGACTTTGACTTAACTTTGTAATTTTAATATAACAAAACTTAAGCTTGTATCACAAGGGACGTTCCACTACCATATCTTGTTTAAACATTGAAGCAGGCAAACTTTCTTTTACCTTGTATTAAATAAGAGTGGATTTAAGAAAATGTAGGAGAACTGATTCCTAATCCAAAGTAAAAACCTCCAAAATCTGCTCCTTCAGCAGCCAGATTTTACTGTTTCCCATTTCCCGTGCAGTTGTCACTGTCAAAGCTGCTCTCTGCAGGTGGCAGTCCTTGCTGCTAAATGGTGAGAGAGAGCGGAGAGAGGAATCCAGGGCTGCTGCCAAGAGAGGGGATTTGCTTGCGGGTGCATGAAGAGGACAGCGAGCAGGATGGATGGTGGAGGATGCCGGCAGCATGAAGAAAAGGAGACTGAGGACACACAGACTGCAGGGGCGGGGGAAGAGAGGACATACCTTTAAAAGCAGAAGAGGGAAAATCCAGATGAGGAAGCAGAAAAAGTGGAAGCTTCCATTATGGTAGCTGCAGAGGAAGGGAAAGAAAAGGAGAGGAACAAAGTGAAGGCTTACATGAGGGTGAGGAATATTTTAAAGTATTTCTCTGCCATGAAACCCTAAAGAAACAAAGGGTAGCAGGAGGCTGATGGCTGGTTTTGCACCTACAGTAGTCGTCTGCATCTCCATGATTCATTAAGAATACACCTACTGCATATTTTATGAGGATGGGAAATCCTACTTAGATTTTCCCTTAATGGGCCATCTTAAGAAAAGCTTACAGATTGTTCCTCAGTCTTTTCCCTAAGCACATTCACAGCCCTTCAGCCCTCTAGTATTTTCGAAAAAAAAAGAGTGATTTCCTCTGAATTCACAATCAGCAAGCCTATCACTTTGTTACTGCTCTGATAACATAAATGGCAAAGGACTTAGGGGAGCAAATTAATGGATCTTGAAATGCAAATATGTGACTTGATCCTAGGTGGCAAAGCAACGAGCACCTGAAAAAAATCTGATTTACCATGGCAAAAGGAATGTTTGGAGTCTATAATTTTTGTCTGAAAGCGTGCCCTAATTTTAATATGATTATACTATTACATGGTCATTCTTTGCTGCAGTCTTGTCTTTTTTTTTTTTTTTTTTTTTTGGCCTCAGGGATAGCAAAAAGGACCAACAGGAGGAGATGAGAAAGGAGGGTGGAGAATGAGCTAAGCAAAGGAGTTGGGGAGTGTTTGCAAACTTGGAAGTTCAACTAGAGTATTTCTCACTGCAGATTTAAAATAATTATATTTCTAACTCTTCCTCACGAAAAAATTAAGAGTCCAAATAAATGGATGGCTGCGTTTCATTAAATAATACCTCTTCTTATGTCCACAAATTGTCCTTTAAATATCATTGTATACTAAATATTAAATAATTCTTTGGGGAGGGAGTTGTCCCACAGACTGTGTATTTATCTACTAGTTCGCAACATTTTAGTGGTCAACTGTAAGTTAATTTCACTTTGTTTCTTGTTCTATTCTTGTTTAATATTAAGATTTTTAATTAATATTCTTGT
>NW_009204729.1:0-16817 GCF_000690835.1 Fulmarus glacialis
TAGAAGAATGCTGTGGGAGACAGTGTCAATGGCTTTACTAAAGTCCAGATAGACCACATGATGTCTTGAGACATCGTATCTGTTCCCTTTGGTGCCCAAGCTCTGAAGAGCTCCAACTCTACAGAAAACTGCAGGTGTAATAGAGACATAGTCTTAATTGGTGCCTGCTGCCCAGCTTTCTCAGCAACTTGGTTTTATGTGGTTTTACCCTGTAGGTGATGTCTCAACACAGCTGAAGCTTCACCATGTTCTGTTGCAGGCAGCTCAGTTAGTTTCTAGCTCTACATGCTGTCAAGCACATTTCTATCTGCTTTTCCTTTTCCCTCTCCCTGTGCTGGATTTCAAAGCTGATGCTTGTGTGATGCTTGAATTCAGAGCAGCGGGTTCCCTGCAGAAATCAGAGGTGAAGGTTAAAGAAAAAGTAAGCTATAGTCCATACCTTGTTAAGCCATAGTGTATTCAGGTTTTAAAAAGACTGGTTTTGATGTGGGATGTCGTTTAAAGGTTGACTTGCTAGGCCACAGGGCTTCCAAGCAACAAGAGCTGTAGTTGAATTTGAGCTGACGTGCCATGAGAACCTCCCCACCACTTCCATTTTTCTGAAGCTGGATAAATCCTCTCAGAAGTCTGTGTTTGCAGATGCTTTTGGTTTGGCATAATGATTTAACTGTATTTGCCCGTGTAAATTTTATCTTCTGTTTGTTTGTGCAGTATTTAATGGCTTTGACTTTGTGACTTTCAGGTGCCTAAAGTGCTGCAGCAGATGGGCATAATAATGTTTTTATTAAAAAGCCTTGCCAATTTGGGTTTTAATTCAGACTTTTCCAGCTGCTAATCTGTGGTCCAGTGACTGAAATATATGTCCGGTGCATTTTCTTTTATATGGGTGAAAACAAGAGGACAAATCCCGCATTTTCTGTTTGGGTCCAAACTGGGCCTTTGAGAGCCCACATACAACCGCAGTAACATCCCTTGAGAAACATAACTCCTATGTCAGGGCATACTGTGTGCCCACCAGTGTGCGTGCTTTGTAAAGGATATGAACACCCAAGCTTTACAATCTGCCTCTTTGCTTGCACATCGCTATACAATGAGCCTTGCTGTATCATCAATGTAAAGCTCCCCAGCCTTAGTCCTGAAGCCTGTAAAGTGGGTGCTGGACCAGGGGCTGTACAGGGACCTACACTGTTCCCTTACTGACCCAGTATAAATGGCAAATAAATGTTAAGCAGTTTGAAGCTGTAGTACTGGGTTTATGCACGCTTTGTTCACTAGAAATATTCTTCTTAAGCAGGATCCCAGGCTGGCCTGATACCACAGTGTCTTGGTTGCCAGAGTGTTTGAGCTGAGGGAGAGGAAACCCCACGCTGGATGACTTCCGCTACCGTGATTAATTTTGAAGAGATTCAGGCTAAATTGTCTTCAGTGCTATCTCACAGGTCCATCTTCAAGGAGATATCCTGGGGCTCCAGTTTTATTCAGGCCTCACTTTGGCTTCTACATTTAAAAAAGTTTGCTGAGCTAATACTGTTACTTAATCTAGGCTAGCAAGTCCCTTTTCACGTAAGCAAGGGATTAATCAAAGAGTTATCTCATTAGCATAGCTGCTACTAATTTTCCAAACAAAATGAGTTGCACCAATCAAAGTACTTTTTTGGCTAATATAACTTCAAAAGTTACAAAGTTCCCCAGCCTCACTACATTTATCGGGTATATTATTAGTCCACATCCCCACCAGTATCATAACAGTGATAAACATGTCAATGGTAGACCCAGACTTCAGGCAAGTCTTGCTGCATTTAGCAGAATGCCTGCAAATTCTCTGCAAATCCTTCCTTTTCATTATGGCAGATACTGTACTGAAGGGAAGAATAGCAAGCCAGGTGAGCCATTAAGATTCATCTCTTTGTGCTTAACCTGGGTACCATAAAACATCCTTTTTCTTTTTTTAGCTGCTAGCTAATACTCTCACACAATCAGTTAACTTGGTACATTTTTCATGGGTGATAGTAAATCCTGCTTTGCATTTCTTCAATTTTTTTTTTCCTTTTGGGAAACAGTTGCTTAATAGCAACTTTTTACAAGAAGGCACTCATCTTTTTAGCACAGGTTAACATTTCACATATACAGAAGTGCAGAGATTCCCCTCTAAAACTTCTACCTGAAAAAGAACAATTTAAAATCATTCAACTAAAGACAATAGCAAGTGTAAGACTAAAGCTAAGGGAACAACAGGAAATAAACAGCATGGTCAGCATATTCCTCAGCATTGTTGTACAATGTACAGTGTGTTAGTAACCCTGGCCCTGGCATTTGTCAATGTTCTTGTTGCTTTGTCCCATATTCCGCAGCAATATTTGCTAGTAATGCATTAACAGAAGTCACATTCCCAAGGCATGGAAACACTTTTTTTAGCTCCCGACATTATAAATGTATCTTGAATCAATAGACCTGGCCACTTACTGCGATAATCAGAAATACTGTGGAAGGTAATCTCTTCATAGCAAATGACTTTACATAATTTGATAATCGCTAAGTCCCAGGCGTTATTCTTATGCTGTTAATCCATTGTGATTTATTGTCCATTTCTACTCTATTTATCATCACATTATTGTTCCAAGGTTCTTCTTGATCTTTGGTTCTCAGAGCCCAGCTGCACATTTCATTGCTGGCAGTTTAAAAAAAAAAATTAGATTAAGTATCAGTTGAAATGCTGTGCCCGAAGAATATGTTTCACTTGTACTGTGTCTGGAGGGTTTCCTGGGCAATCCTTAGTTATCTTTCCATTTTTCAGTCCTTGTGGTAACTTAAAGGGAGCATGTCGGTATAACTCCCCTCTCTAGGGTAATAACGATTAGATTTTACTTCACTTCCTAGTCTGGCTACAAATACATAGCACTGCGCCTCTTCATCGTGCAGCTGACATTTATTGAACACGTGTCAGAATGTTTTGAAAATACACTATTATTCAGTCCTCGTGTTTTCCGTGCTTCTAGGGTTTTAAGGGTTGTCAGATTCAACTGCTTTTGAACAGCAGATAAAGACAGTGCTAGCTGATCTGCATTTCCTTCCACTCTGTTTTAACTTTTTAATTCTGTTAATATCTCCCAAGTGAGAGTTACCCCTTGGAGATGCAGGCGAGAGACCTCAGGTCCTGCTGCAGGTGAGGAGAGGGAAGAGTAGCCACAGAGCAGGTTCCTACACAGCTTGCCCAGAGCTGCGGAGCTGGAAGTGGGTTCTGTGCACACCCCTGGGGAGCAGGCAGGAGAGCCCCAAAATGACTCTTTGCTTGGGGCTTTCTGCCTGGAATTCCTGCGACATACTTTCACAACTGTCATAGCTGCGTATGAAATAAGACCGTGTGAACAGGGAGGAGAGAGGGCTTCCCTGTGCCAAGGTGGCACGGATCAGCAGCAGGGCCTTGAAAAATGCTCTTTTTTTTGCCCCAAAAGCTACAGTACTTTTGTTGGATTGTTCCATAGGTGGTAAGGCAGGAGGTGCGGATGACAGCAACAGTGCTAAGTGACCCCTGATGAGGCTCCTCCTATTTGCCTCTGAAACGAGCTGAAATACCTGGAGCTGAGCTACGTAAAGCCTCAGAACAGAAGGAGGCAGCATTTCCATCAGGTTGGTCCAAGCTGTCCTCAAAGCTGTAGGATGACACTCTCCATGATACCAAAGCACAAGCGGCATTCTAGCCTGTGAGTGACTTGAGTAGTGAGGATCATTCACCATCCCAGATGGTGATGTGGTAGCTGGACTACTAGCTAGGTTACTTAGTCAATGGGTTACCTCTAAAGTTACAGGAGGAGAAGGAATCTTCTCTCTCATGCCTTCAGAATGGCAGGAGGTTTGCCCAGCTGGTGCTTCACTTCCCTTTCTAGTGAATGCAGTTTTCCTTGTGTTATGCACAGACTCCTGGTCTATGTTTGGGAATGCGAGGCGATTAAAGATGCCCAGAAAGATAGGTAAAGCCTAAAACTGTAGGCATTTGTTTTGACAGAGATTCTTTTTGCCTAAATGAGACCTTTGTTTCAGCTGACAATCCAGCAGAAGGCTTGCCTATGCTTTACACACTTGACAGTTTTTGTGGCTAAACCCCATTTTACATTATAGAAATACATTATCAGGAGAGTATTGAGCTTTTTTCCTTGACCTTCTGTACTTCATGTTCCCATTTTTATAAGTCATTTAAAATGTTGCTGCTGGTTATGTTCCATTTATATTCAATCTGTTCCTCATGTCACTGTTGTCACTCATACTGGCCAACTATGAAATTGAGAATCAAGATTTTTCTTTTTCAATGAAAGTGCATTTTAAGCCTCCTTATTTATCGCTTATTTGGAATTTCAGCATCACCTGCAACACACAGTTCCTTTTTCTGTCTTTACTCATTGCATGTATATGCAAGTTGCAAGCTACTGTTCAAGAAGGGATTTTCCTAGAGTGCATTTGTGACTTCTGTGGATTTCGGGTAAAGCCCGTATCTCTTTCTGGTAAAACAGTGACATAACGATCACCAACAGTGATGGAGTTGCATCCACAGCCTCAGATGTCCCTATGGCTTTGCTTTCTATCCCTTTTTGAAGCAAAAACAGTGTCACAGCCATGGTGTCACCACTTTCTGGTAGGATGGGCAGAATTTCCCCTCCTCTCCTCCCCTCATTCCTAAGCCAGAGACACGAAGCTGCTGGAAGAACTCTTCCTCCGGGCCTGCCTGCCAAGAGCTGGTCTTGTTACCACTTCCTGACTGCAAGCTTGATACAACTGCCCATTTGCCTGAGGGATGAGAGTCTAAAGGTGACAGTTTTCATTACCCAGAGACTTCCAACTGACAGGCAAGTCTGTCACTAAATGTAGATTTTATATCCTCTGCCACAGTCATTCTTTTTGCCATAAATGTACCATTAAGCAGGGTGCTAAAAATGGGCTTAATTTATGTTATACACAGACGATCTATTGCTGTACACATCAGAGACTTTTATGGAGCAGTGAACGCTATCATTGTCATTGTGGACACAATCTGAAGGGTCAGTGGGTCTCCACAGAGCACCCTGTAGGAAACAGGACCTCCATCAGTTACACTCAAATGGATCTGTTTCCTCAAAGCTCATTTATGTGAAAGAGGAACATCCACCCTGAATGTGTGTGTCCTCCCTCCTTCTCCAACCCTCATTTCATTTGTCCCCCTTCCAGGTGGTGAGGAGGCTTGGCCTGTGTTGTGCCACTAGTGTAAGAGCCTGTCCCACTTCTAGCAGACATGAGTTTTTTACTAAGCACTCTTCCCTGTTGGACTTACACTGTCTAGGTGAGTAAAGCACAAAGTTTTAAATCACCATGCCAAGGTTTGACCATACGAGATAAGAGTTCGACCCAGCTGACATACACCTGAGAGGAGTCTGGCTTTTAGGGGTGTAACTACATGAATACAGTTGACAGGAAAGAAAAGTCTGGAAATAGCTGTCTTGGAGACATATATGGGAAAATTAACATCTGGTCTTGAGACGGACTACCCTGGACTAGACCCAGGTAAAACTTCCCAGGTTAAACCTGGTTTATCTCACTGAAAGGTATTATATCATGTGGGCATGACTTTTAATTTTCTTTGAAACAGCTGGCGTTTTCCCAAGATAACCCACTCATGGCCAAATGACAAGGGTTATATTTAGTGTTATACTGAAAGTGAACAGGCAGTGATATTCCTTTAGAGTATGTTATTTTATGACTGAATTATGTCAGTAACAGTTTGCTAAATCTGAAACTAAAATGTATTTTGCTGGGGCTTGTCAAGAGAGCTATTACCCAGGATATGATTTGCACAGTGACCCCTGAAACAACCTGAGCTATGTGACTATCTAGCATGTATAGCTTTGGCCTGTATTTTTAAACAAAGATTTAATTTATTTCATGTTTTCTGAGTGCCAAGATCTTGAGCAATAACTTGGCAAACCAAATGAAAGTGCACCGGAGGAATCCTCTTGCTGATGAATAATGTTGTGAGGAATCATGAGTCATGTCTATAGTGCCCTGGTAGGTCAAACCTGAGGGTGCCCCTTTGGGTGCTGCATGAAGAAGCACTGAACTTATGCACCTGCTGCAGATCCTGGGCACAACCCATGCTCTTTGGCATGACACTTTTCTTGTAAGTCTTTGCAAGCTGCCCTGCAAGGCCCTTCTCTAGTATCATCTCCTCCACCACTGACTTATTCATACCATACACATGGAGTGATGCAAGGGTGGGCAATATCCACTAAGTTATTACAGCAATACAGGGGAAAAGGGAGCTCCCCCATAATGGCAAGGAGCTAGATGTCTGGAGTAGCAGCCTTCCAGTGGAGTAACCCCAAAACCTGAATGCATTTGTGTTGACCTACATGTAAGCTACAGAGGGCATCCACCTCGGAGGTTCAGCCTAAATCAGAGTCTGTACAGATCAGAAGGCTCCAGATTTCCTGTATGGGACAAGATCTTATCTCAGGCATTCACAGGCATGTGGTACAGGTATGTACAGGAACAGGTATGTTTGCAGTACAGCAGTACAGATTTGGTATGGCATAGTTCCTCCTCACCACCTCTGGTTCTGGATAAATGCTCCTGGGGGTGCTCAAAGAGTGTTTTTTTATTTTCTAAGCACAGAAGGCTTTGGCCAAAGAGACCACAGTGTGAGCGCACAACAAATACCCCATACAAGAGTGAGTGAATATGCAGCAAGGAGTGGGTGCCCTGTGGCAGTGATGCTGGCTGGGCTAGCAGCGACAGGGAGCTGGCAGCAGGCTGGCAGGCAGCGTGCAGCCTTGGCAGGCATGAGGATAACAGAGTGGGCAGAAAAACATTCTGTGAGGGCTGTCCCAACTGGTCCCTTTCTGCCTTGGCCACTTGCTTGCCAGACTGTTCAAGCTACGGCCTCTGGCCCTGGAAGCCCACCTGAAAGGATGCAGTACCACCCTTGCTACCTGCTTTCAAAAGCTGACTGTGCAGGAATGAAGGCTCAGGGGACTGAGGCTTTGCAGGGACTAAGGCTGAGAGGTAGTTAAGGATGGCCCCTAGTGGGAGGCGGGGACTGCTGAGTGGATGGGGCATGGCTGGTGATGGACCCTGATGCGTCCTGCCTTGTTTGTCCCTTGAGACATGCCCTTGTCATCCTAACACAGTCTGCCCTGAACTGTGTTTCTGATGCGTGCTCGCAGCCCCAGCTGGGGAGTGCCCAGCCTGGGAGCCACACAGCTCCCCGTGGGACTCATCCAGCACGGCAGCTTGGGGCTGGTCGGGATGGAGGACAGGGCCATGGGGTAAACACATGGGCTGGAGCAGCAGGAGCAGCTAGGGTCCACATACCACAGCAAAAGATTTGTAGGCAAGTAAAGAGCCCTTCTGCTGAGGCTTCCTTTGCCTGTGCACAATGCACTTGGGAATGCTGGTTAACAGCTGTGCTGGTGCCTGTACAAAAATAAGGGGCAAGCCAGGCCTGCCTCCCGTGCTGGGCAGGGAACAGGAAGAGTGGGGGAAACTGCTGAGCAGGCACAAGCCTCAGCCTGTATGGTAGATGCAGAGGAACAAAACGGTGTTAAGCCTACGTAAGCACATGGTGCTCATCATCTAGGGGAACTAGCTCGTTGGTGTCAAAACTAACCGCCCAAATCTGTCTAGCAGCCATCTGTCAGGGAAGCAACATTTTGGAGTTCAGCTATCGATGCTAGAGTTCTTAAGGCATGGAGGACACATGAGCTACAGATGTTGCAGATCAGCTACAGTGTGTTGCTCACTGGACAATGTTTTGCTTGTCAGGACTGAGGTAAACTTTAGTGGGGACCACATCTTATAGCTTTCCCATGATGGCTTTGGTGTGAGGTTCTCCTGCAATGCCTGGAGGTGCACTGGAAGCCCCGCTCAGGGCCCACACCACATTGTTAGGGTATCTGTTGCCAGTGAAGTAACGAGGTTATGTCTGGGTGAGAGCCCAGCTTCCTGCCTGTGCCACAAAGAGCAATAGGTGTACTGCAGCACCTAAAAATAGTGACCTTCAAGTGATCTTAAAGGTCAAGACCATGTAGACTGTCAGAAAGCTTAGCCTCAAAGGCACTGCAGCAGGAGGATCATGGGGCTGCTACAAACAGGCTGAGTCCAGCCCTCTGCTATCATAGCAACCACGTCATGTAAGTCCCTGCACAAATTCAGCAAGCTTACTCCTAAATTAGCTAGATTTCTGTTCCCATCCTTCTGTTGTAAAAGGCTGTTGTAAAATATGTTAAATGTCATGCACCCTAACAAACAAACAAACCCAAACAAACTCAACTTTCAACAGGAAATTCTGTCTATCTCCCACGGTTTGCTGAACGTAACGTTTAGAAGGACTACACCTCCAGCATCCTGCCTGCCCAGGGAAGTATGTCATTTGCAAGGAGCTACAGGGAGGATCATTATCACAGAAAGTGTCCCTGTTTACTTTGTTCCAAGGCTTTAAAACAGCTCTTCGTTTAGATCAATGACACTCTGTAGAAACACACACTTGGTTTGCAAGGTAGCAGACTTCAGGAGAAGTAATGGGAAGGGTGCTCGGCAGTTGACCCTGCAACTGCATTACATCTCAGACCTTGCTGCTCGGCTGCTTCCTGCTCACCAAAGACAAACCTGGACCTGGATGTGCAATCAGAAGCCACTAGTTTCAGAGCTAAGATGCTGCTTGGTGACTTCCAGACTTGTCTGCTATGGGACCCTGCTCCACCTGGATTCCTGTGCATGAGGGGTCAGATACAACAATAGAGCTGATGCAGCAGGAGCCAGCTTTCCAACATGCTCCTATTATATGACTATTTTGTTTCAGTCAGCCAATATTCAATGGCACTGTGAGTTTATTTCTAGCAAGAGGAGAAAATTATTATATGAGTAAGGTTATTCTTGGTTGTTCAGTCCTGTTTGTTTACAGGGAAGTGCACGCATGCCTATGTTCCCAAAACAACCTGGAAACGAACAGTGCACAGTTGTGTTGTTCACTGTTTCCAAGACTGCTTTTCCTCTCAGCTCTCCTTGCCCAAATTTTCTGTCTGCAGGAGATCTGTCCCAGGGCAACTCTCTCCATTACTTTTTCTTATTTTTCCTGGCTTCCAGCCTCTAAAATGCTTCCAACAGCCAACCTGCTTTCCTCAGCATTTGCAACTCATTCCATCAGGCTGGGTTTTAGTTCCTGATACTCTTTCATGCCATGTATTATGTAAGTTCCTACTCTTTTTAGCTATCACAGCCTTCAGAGGCTGTTTTTCTCTTTCCATTTAACTTGGAGAAACCCTACACAGATTACTGACTGTTCTTAATGAGGTCTCTGCCTTTTGTCTATAGAAGGCTATTTGATTAAAGATTGAAATAACCCCTATTAGAGTAGTAGGATTTACTTTTAAACACTTGTGCGAATGGTAACTAAGGGCCAGATCCAAAAAGGACTCAGGAGAAAGTTTACAGTGGAAAATTATTGTGAAATAAGCAGAAGTATGTATTGCTGCACACTAATAATTCTGTACTTCCTCCTGCGTTGTTCTTAACAAGCAGTAAGTTCAAAGAGGTTTCTTCAGTTTTGAAACTTCAGCTGCTAAAATTATATTCATTGCAACCTGCTCCACCTCCATAGCTCCACCTCCATAGCTCCACCTAAGCCAGGAAATTCCTCATTTCAGGACTTGCTTCCATTTCCTTTCCTACTTTATCCTGTCACAAACACCTAAAGCGCTGCTTCAGCGCATGCCGTGATGTAGCGCTGCCTTGACGGTGGAGGGCAACTCAGCACCTACCTAATGCTGAAGTGCCTGAGTTTGAGAAACCAGGTTCCTCACACCCATACCCGTGCAAGGGACACCATCTGCTCTGAGCATGCCTCGCACGCCCACAGGGTGGGCTCTGCAAAAAGGCATTCCCACCCCCTCTCACGGAGCACATTTCTTCATGCAGAAAATGACAGCTGGGCCAGGGAGAGGAGGAGTGACCTGCCAAGCTGGGCGACAGGAGCACTTTGAGACCCAAGTTGCCTACGTAACTGATTCTCTGAGCTAAACAGAGGCACTTGGTTATGTAGCTTATTGATATTCCTGATCATATACAGGTATCTAATAAAGGCCTGACTGTACTGATGCAAGGGAGTTGGGATTTGCCAGAAATCTGCTCTCCCCTATACTCCTGTATTAACAGATTGCTGGGAGAGTTCAAAGTGTCACCAATTATGCAGCTAAGGGGAAGTGAAGCAGACACATATTAAACTTTTTAAGATGTTTTTCTTACCAATCAATAAAGTGCTGATTCTCACTGTCTTTTCCATAGCCAGGAGACTTGTTATTCGCTGCCTGTCAGCTATCTGCTAATATTTGATTTGCACTTTACAGGGATAGATTTTTTTTCTTTTTTGGTGCAGCCATTTGATGATGTCTGAAGAGGCACTTGAATGCTGGTGAAGGTGAGAGCTAGCTCTAGGCCAATGGTAAATGGGAAGCAGAAAAACAATTCAGTCCAAGCAGCCTGCAGTGACCTGAGAAAAGGGCTCTGTCTACATCATGAGTAATGCAGCATAATAGGAGTGGATTGGCAGAGTGAAACAGTTCATGCTGAAAACCTGACATCTACATTAGTTGCCTTTTAGGAGGGTTACTTAAGATGAGCTCTTGTCTGGTCCAGTGGACTGAACATGCACTTGTGGTTTGAGCACATCAGACGTGCTCCTGGAGCACATCTCATGGTTTAATTTAGTCTGAAAGGAGTCTAGTTTGCAGAATCCAAGCATGCTACACCAGATGCAGTAAGTGGGGACAACTGGACAATTCGTTTCAAAAGCACATTCCTCAACTACAACACTAATGTAGATAAGGCAAAAGACTGCTTGAAATAGATTAAATTTAGACTAAATGAAGCAGAGTTTGCCCTGTATGATGTGTAGGAACAATGAAGCTGCAGGTTCGCAATAAATTGCAGCTGACAAAAAAAAAAAAAAAACAAATGAGTATGCAGTTTCTTCTTCTTTCTGCATCCCTCTACTTCTTTCCTGGTACACCACAAAGGAAGCTTGGGTGCTTAGCTCTGCATTCTGGATCTCACTAAAGAAGCCAGCTATCTAGAAGTTAGATATTGCAATGCAACCTTACAGCATCTAATAATAAGCATTTTTGGTTTAAATTAAATATTACCCACCTCATGTTTTAAACAGGGAGAGACAGATTTTGCTTTCAGTTACTCTGAATGCATACTGGAGCAAGACTCATTTTATAAATATTTAAATAAACCATATTCATTAAATTAGTTTTCCTCCCACTCTTTCTATTTACTTCTATTTGCTATCGAAAGCTCCATTATGGATTCAGCTCAGTTTTTCCCTGGAGGCTGTAGCCACAATAATATTTTTTGATGTAAATAGGTTGTGGTGACTGAATTTTTTACTCCAGTAAGCATATTGCTTGGAACATGCTGCTCACTCCCATGGTCCAAAAAACTGTGAAGGGATGACTCATACCTGACAAGTGCTACTGATCTCATTTCCCTTACTCAAACTCCACAGTTTGTGTACAGTTCTATTTTGAAAGGTAGGGGGTGTGAATGTGTCTCCAGTCTTTCTTTATTCAGCCTTAGGAGCAAAGAAGGGACTTTTCCTTTCTTTCAGTGGACTGGTGCTCATCTCACTAATGTTGAGGCCGTTTACAAGAACATAATGGAAGTTTTAACTTCAGTTTATCCCACAGCAACTACATGTGGTATTTTTAGAACTACTTTCTGAGCATTTTTGAGGTAGATGGCCAGGTGGACTTGCAGTAGCCTAGATTTTAAGGGTTATTTAGACGTATGCATTACCCGCTCTGAGCCGGTTACCTCTGTGCATAAAGATCTGCATGCACGTGACACGCTTCCTTCCTGGGATGTAACTTGATTACTGTTGTGGTCTTCCCCTGCTAAAATCAGCCACAAAGGTTTTATGCTGCAATAATCCTCCTCTGGTCATGTTTATTTTAGTGGTTCTCCAATTGCCTTCCCACGTGGCTTTTGCACTGTGCGTGACCAGCTGACGTGTTGGCCTGTGTGCAGTCCTGCTCCGGGGTCACTGCGACTGAAGTCATGGCGCTGTGCCAGCGTCAGCACAAATGCTGACACAAATGCAAGTGCACGCTCCTGCCTCTGGAATGAGCACACCGAACCTCGTCTTCGCCCTTGCCCTGTATTTTGCATTGTGTTTCTACCTGGAGCCACTCAGAGGGCCTCAGAAAAGGAGGTGATGCAGGGAGCTGCATGATCCCACTACAGAAGCTGGAATTTTTGAGAGAAGCAGTAAAGAGACTGGCCAAGCAAGACTATAACTGGGCTCTCATGTGGTGCCCTCGTAACCCAAGGCTATGAAGATGACTTGGAAACCTGAAGGGGAAACTATTTATGGTTGAGCCCATATTATGCACTCAGTGTATAATTTATTTATTGATATGAGTCACACACTAATCCTCACCTCAAGCCTTCCATTTAGCACTGAGCATTTACTTTTCAGTCTCCACTCTCATCCTACAGCTAAGCAGTTATTTTATATCAAGATTTCAGTAAAATCTTTAGCAAAAGCTTTCATCATCCAAGTTAAGAAAAGGTAAACATGTTCTCTTAGAATAAGACACAGTTAGCTGGTGCTCCTTATCCCACATTGTTCATGCTAGCAAAGTCAGCCATTAGGGGAAAGAAATGAGAATTCGTACATTTTCAAGGCAGGCTGCATTAGTATTATTAAATCCACAACAGGACTAACTAGGCTTTGGTGGAAAGTACCAGTTTTCATCAATAAAGCCCAAGGCTTTGTACAGGAGAAGTCATCAAAATATAGTTTCAACAAGCTACTCCACACCAGCAACGCCATAAATAATAACCTCATGAGGAGGTCACAGACCTTATTCATGCAATGACATTTGTAATTTCATAGAATCATAGAATCATAGAATCATAGAACAGTTTGGGTTGGAAGGGACCTTTAAAGATCATCTAGTCCAACCCCCCTGCCATGAGCAGGAACATCTTCAACTAGATCAGGTTGCTCAGAGTCCCATCCAGCCTGACCTTGAATGTTTCTAGGGATGGGGCATCTCCCACCTCTCTGGGCAACCTGTGCCAGTGTTCCACCACCCTCATTGTAAAAAATGTCTTCCTTATATCTAGTCTAAATCTACTCTCCTTTAGTTTAAATCCATTCCCCTTTGTCCTATCACAACAGGCCCTGCTAAAAAGTCTGTCCACATCTTTCTTAGAAGCCCCTTTTAAGTACTGAAAGGCCATAATAAGGCCTCCCGGGAGCCTTCTCTTCTCCAGGCTGAACATGCCCAACTCTCTCAGCCTTTCTTCATAGGAGAGGTGTTCCATCCCCCTGATCATTTCTATGACCCTCCTCTGGACCCGCTCCAACAGGTCCGTGTCTTTCCTGTGCTGAGGTCTCCAGAGCTGCATGCAGTACTCCAGGTGGGGTCTCACCAGAGCAGAGTAGAGGGGCAGAATCACCTCCCTCAACCTGCTGGCCACGCTTCTTTGGATGCAGCCCAGGATACGGTTGGCCTTCTGGGCTGCGAGCGCACGTTGCTGGCTCATGTCCAGCTTTTCATCCACCAGTACCCCAAGTCCTTCTCGACAGGGTTGCTCTCAATCCCTTCATGCCCAAGCCTGTATTGATACTGGGGGTTGCCCCGACCCAGGTGCAGGACCTTGAACTTGCCCTTATTGAACCTCATGATGTTCACACGGGCCCACTTCTCAAGCTTGTCCAGGTCCCTCTGCATGGCATCCCGTCCCTCAGGCGTGTCAATTTATTGCATAATTCTCCATTACAGTAGCTCCAAGAGTTGACCCACCCCCATAAGTTTATCAGTAGCAGCTGGCACTTCCACATTTTCACATAGTAGGAACCACACACTTCTGATCATGGATCTCTCATGTTATGTGCTGACCCTGTGGCATTCATGCAGGTTTGCAGAAAAAAGATAGGTCACTGCCTATCATACCAAGTCTTCATCAGAACCATGTCTCACCACATCTGTCGTCTTCTACTTCAAGATTAACTTGGTAATGAAACATGAAGAAAGTTGTCAGAAAGGGAACATGGAGGGAACATTCAAAGGAAGGAGAAGATAGAAAGAGCCACACTGTACTCTGCAGTAGTCCCAAGCTGGCATTCTGCTTGGATACAATTTTAGACAGTCTATTACTTAGACAGAAGCTAACACAGGCCCAGCTCAGAGTGGAGGGAAAGAAGAATATTTTTGCAAAAGCTAAGTGCATACCCATTTGAAGGGTGTCCTAGGTTAGAAACACTGGTTACAGCTGTACTAGTAAATTAAACGTGCCAGGAACTGTCTCTTCACACAGAGGCTAGCTGTGCAGGATGACTTACCTCCATGCTGTTATCTCTTATCCAGATCTTATCCAGATCAGGGTGGCCATGGGGAAAATACCTTCTCGGGATTTGCGCCAGTTCCTGATCTGCTCCCAGGAACAGCTTGGGATAGCACAAACTGGCCTGGGCCAAATCATGCCTGCACCACGCTCCCAGTGTAATGCTGCAGAGTCACGCTCCAGGGCCCAGAAACCGCTGGTTTTCTCTTGATGATGTAGCGGCTGTGTCCAACAAATTTCCCTCTCACCTGATCTTCTGCAACACCATTCTGAGCCCAACATCTGGCAGACAATTTATAAAGTCTCTTTTAGAAAAGTGTTGCATATCAGAAGGATCATTGCGTGTGTAGGCAGCCCACGATAGGCTTGCCCTCATACGTGTGGCCACAGGGGACCGAGCCTCGGGCATCCTATAGTGACCAATGTGGACATGTAGAGCACGCAGCAGTGAGCGAGCTCTGTATCAGCTTGCTCCTTGAGCGTGGACCAGGAAATAAAAAGATAGCCTGAGTGATGATAGGCAAGGCCTTCTAAGGAAAAGGAAGAGGAAAAGGAAGAGGAAAAGAAAGAGGAAGAAGAAAAAAAATTAAAAGGAAAGACAGAACTGGAAAAGAGAAGAAGAGAAGAAAGAGAAGAAATTAAGAGGCAGCAAGGAGGACGTAAAGAAGACTGCACTGAAGACTGCACAAACAATATTAAAAAGATTAAAGAGGACTGGCATGAAGTTCAGGCTTTAGACAAATATCTGCAGAGGCCGTGGTGAGAGCTCATCGCAGGAAATGGAACAGGAGGAAGCCACACTTTAAAGATTCATGATGCTATTAGATGAGATTTCCCTGTCTCATGATGTTTATTAAATATCCGATTTTAGACTAGTGATAAGGTCAGTCATTAGTACCCAGCTCCTGTGTTAATATTTAATACTTATTGACCCCCATTCTCATGTTTCAGGGGAACATGCTGGAAACTGTCACAAAAATTACATGGGGATGTGGTACATAAATATATGGAAAGACTAGTTGTGGTACTAATTTCTTTGTTGCCTGAAACTAGATTCATTTGCCTCTCATCTGCAGCTTAGGAGGACCTGTAGGATACAACAAATATTTATTCTCAGCGTAGGATGTTGCCGCACATATGGAAAGGTTGTGGCTGTTTCTCAATGCTCCCCGGCTGCTGCGTCCGTGGTGGTGCCATTCAGAGACGAGCAGGGGCAGCAGTCATTTCGGCCAACGCCACCAGTTTACAGCATCGTCTTTTTTCTCCTAAACTACAATACCCTGACGCCAAAATTGGACCTCATGATCCCCTTTAAACTGTTCTGTAGCCAAAAAAGAGAACGCTATCTGGCAGCACAGCTTCAGTTACCAAAGAATTAATGAATACAGAATTACAGATATCTGATTATTGTTAGATAAATGTGAGAGTGGCAAAGGGTTATACACATAATCTGTCCCATGCTACTGCCATTTGCTGAAGTTGTTCCCAAAATGTGGATACTAGGTGACCAATCACTGCATCTGCTGATGGTTAAAATCAAAACCTTTTAAAAACATGTAAAAAAGAGTTCAACGCCTATATATTAAGGGGAAGGGAGAAGCATACCTGGCGGTCATGCACACCAGGTGGTGATAAGTGGACAGCTTGTGAGTCAAGGCCTCAGTCTGCCACATGTGAAAAAGCCTATGAAGATGAGAGCTTCAAGAAATTATGGAGAAAAATGAATCATTACAGTATTTATGTACTTTTACACATTCTAACCTCAGAAAGACAGAATGAAGTAGAAATAAGTAGTGAGCTTTAGCATGATGAAATGAGCTTGGAGGTGCTACATATATATCACATATATCAGTAATGTGCAGAAGGTTATGCACAACAGCTGAGGTGCCAACATTGCCAGATGACTAATTTTGTAGATAGGTTGACCTCAGATAGGACTAATTTCTAAATGAGCTGGGATACCTGCATGAATCACAGCATGATGAGAGACTGGAAAGGCTAACTTGAACTAATTTCAAAAGTGCAATAAAATAAAATGCAAGTATTCAGCTGAATATGGTGCTTGTAATAAAGGCATGCTGGTAGCTTTTCAAAACAATGTTCTCTCTCTGCAGGACAGATGCCTTGTACACAAGTTGTAGGCACTTCTGGGGTGAGACGGTTTCTTTTTAATATTTAATTCGTGCAGGATTAAGGGAGGCTATACTCCATGTTTGAAGCCCCAAATTATTAGTATGAGATAGGGACGGGATAGAGATAGAGAAGGGAGGACATTTTCCCTGCATACCTTATGCATTTCCCACTATACTTGGACCTGAAGTGGCCATGCCCAGAAGGGGAATTTTTTTCAGACACATAGTTTTTCTGCATAATACTAATACTATTAATAGTAATAATAATGGTACCAATTATATAATTGTAATACCTTATAATACATTATA
>NW_009204730.1:0-8090 GCF_000690835.1 Fulmarus glacialis
ACCTCAGTAAACACAGGGTAAGCATTTTATACATTCCGAGCAACAGTTACCAGTACTTTTTACATTTACATTTAGTCACCCGTACTTCTATTGGTTCTTGTATGCCTGTCTTTCACTTAAAGTCACAGAGTCCTTTCTTTTTACTGCTCATATTCAGTGGGGAAGGGGCTTTGTTGGGTAGGAGGCTTTCCTGCCCAGGGGTGGGTTTTTTGCTATGCTAATTAGAATCGTTCACCCATAGTTCCAGTAGTTGTTTCTTTTTCTGTTCTCTTAGTGCTTTTCTTGGTACTCCCTTATTTGGCCGACTTAGCATGTTTCTTCTGCAAGGCCATGCCCAGTTAACTCCCTACAGAGGTTGAATAATACCTTGTTTCATTTTTCACCAGACCCTTCCTGGGATTCGCCATCCTTGGTTCATATAATCCCTAAGAGAAACAATGTCAATGTAACCTAAAAGCTAACTATTTGATTAGACTACAATTTGACTATTTAATAGGGATGTCACCAATACTGATACCAAATGTCCTCCCTGCTACAACTAAGTTCTCCCCTGCTTATACATTTAGCATCATTTGAGTTTCCTCTGTCAAAGTGTTACACCAAATATTCCTGTTGAATTTTTAAGTATTGTTCAGAAAGTAGCTTATAACCAAAGAAAGCCCCTTTTCATAACCAGTTTTCTTCTTTCCAGAAAAAAAAAAATTACACTGGGCAGTAAGAAAACATTTTGTATTAGCACAGCTCACTAAATGGTCCAATTATTCTGCGTAACTGTTTCATCTTTCTCATTTACCAAACCATTTATTTTTGTCATCCATAATATTCATCATAAAAATGTTATAATTATTTCCAGTTCAACAATGAAAATATTCAGAGAGGTCCTCTGCTGGTCTTGGCAGATCATGATGTTTCCCCACACACACCTACTTCTGTGATCTCTTAGTCAGTTCTTAACGTACTTAATATGGGATAAAATAACCAGAGTAGTTTCAGCTTTGTAAATTAGGAAATCATGTGGTATTTAGACTTTATGAAAATTTATGAAACAGTTTTTTAACCTTTAAGTGGTATCAGAATTGCTTTCCCCAAGTCCATGGCATTCATTAAAATGCCTTCTTTGCAACATCAAATGCTGTTACTATCTCTAATATTCATTGGCTTATAAAAGGGTAGTCCTACGAAGAGCTTATAAACCCAATACCACTAACACTGGATCACAATAATTTTGAAAGCATTTCATTTTGCCGTCTCAAATGACACTTAAACTAGATGTCTCAAAATAGCTATGGTATCAGGAGCTGACAAACATACTCTGTAACGTGTGAACCTTAGACAAAAGCATCCATTTAATTCTTAAAATTGATTGATATTTTAAACTCCTATTTAAAATACCTCCTTCCTTAATTATTTATTCTTTCATGTTCTAGGGAATGCTATCCTCTAACAGAATTTTGAATTTATCATATACAATTCCATAGAAAGATTATAATTTTCTAGAATTCTTCTATAGGGACAGGGCAAACTCTGAGAATCCTAATGCAAATTAATATACATAGAGAACACTTAGAATACCACAGCCTTGGTTAGGAAGATGTACAAAAATGAGACATAAAGATTACAGCATACTTCCCAGAGCACAAACCTCGGAAAGGCAATACCATCCAGTACATAATCTCTGTGATAGGATCCAGGCTACAACAGGATTATTCCAGACATCGAATTGATGCTATCCTAGTACTGCCTCCTCTGGGGACACCTCCCCTCTCCCTCACATCCCTGTATTGGCACTGGTCATGTTCCAGGTACAATATATGTGGTTCCAAGGGTATGGCACATGAAAAGAAAACAGGGAATAATGTGCAGGTTTACATACCTTTGGATCTTCTCCACTAAACCTGTCTCTGAATCTTGCAGTCTTTGAAATTACTTTGTTAAATTCTCACTTCTTTTGTTGTATAACAAGAAGCTATCCATTGTCATTTATTTTCTGTCTCTCATTCCTGGTGTGACAAGACCTTTTTTAAAGCTAAAATTTGCTTAAAGGATTCATATATATATATATGGCAACCACATGACTTTTCAGGAACTTGACTTGCAACTTGTGAACCCTTGTAATTACTCTGTAAATGAAAGCACAATTTGACTGTACAAGCTCAACAGTTTTCTGGGCAATTTACTTTGAACGTGGGGGAATTCTGACACGTTATGGCTGCACCTGTATATGACCTACGGTAAGTCCTGAACAAGCATGGCCCCAACGTTAGCAGAAGCAAAATGACCAGCTTAAATGCTATTTGGATTCCTGTAAGTTAACTTACGCTCTCACACACTTTGCACAGAGTCCCCGATGCTCAAGCAAAAATACCTCAGTGTCATTCTGCTGAAGACTGAAGTTTTATGATCCTTTCTGTACCCCTTCTTGATTCACCTATAACTGTCTTCATTCGCTATTTCTAACGCACTAAATTCACAGGCAGCAACGACGAACAGTGCCTTGTGTTCATTAGCATCTGTCTCATCACAGCCATTCCAAATCAAGTCAGTCGGTATGGCAAGTGCATCTATAGTGCATGAGAACTAACCACATCTCTGCACAAGGTGTAAGAAGCATCTCTCATTAGTACTTTAATCATTGAGCATACTTAGCTTATTCTAAAGTCAATTGCTAGCATGTGACCAATGGATATAGGATAACTAAGATTTACCAGTTTTTCACCATAGAATTAAAACAGTGCTCCAACAATTCCAGTGTCCTTTTCCATATCAACTTTTGCCTGATCTCACAGTGCTCATTGTGCACGACTAATCTTGAGCAAAACTGCCAAAACTCCTCTGAAAACTTCTGAGACTTTTTCCCTCCCCTCAATTAGTTGCACAATTACCTGAGGAAAGGGAAAGTAATGAACAAAGGGTTAGTGTGACATATGCTCCATTGTCCAAACAGTCATGTAGCTGCGCAGCTCCTCCCAGGAAAGCTGGCATACACTCAGCCTTGCTTTCAAAAAGGTTTAATTAGATTTGTATATAAATAAATGCAAAATAATGCATTTTACCTAACAATATATGAATAAAATCTTTTTTATGGTAAAGGCCAATATATTAACCTCACAGCTTTCCAGAATGCTACATCGTCCTCATTCCTCCCATTTCGTGGGGACAAAGGACTAAAAGCAGATTGTAAAGGCAATTACCTGCTCTGTGGATCATAAAAAAGTAAGCACTGAGAAAGTAAAAGACATTCTAAGGAAAAGCTAAAATCTAGGAAAAAAACCTTTTTTAATGTCACAAGGCATAGTTAATTTAAGCAGGTGTTTCGGGTTCTAAGGCTTAGCTAAAAGGCACAAGTTGATGGGAGAGGTAAAGGGGCATCCCAACAGACAGAAGTTAGGAAAAACAAATACTGTCATCCAGAATTAAAGATGCGGGGAATAATGTGACAATATTTAATTGGAAAGCCTTGTGCATTTACAAAAGCCCATACTGAGAAATGGACAGTACAAAGTAACCCCCAAAAGATTCAAATTTCTGTTTACAAAACCCTGCAAATGAAGTAGGTAAGTCTAGGTGTTAAGGCAGAAACTTAGCATAATCAGCATAAATTAGCCTAACTGTAGGTTACTGACATAGGAGTTACTTCTCCCATATGCCCTCCCTTGAATTAGCTCCAGCAATTGTGTGGTTGAGAAATGGCTGTTTGTAGACATAAAAATAATTCTATTATTTGTGTAGAAAGACATGTTCTTTCCAACAGCATTTTGCTTAACAATGCAATTAATATTGACACCGCGAGATTACAGCTTCCTAAACTTCTTCCTGCAGTGATCTAGGTTCAGATTTACTACATATGTGACAAGTCACCACAAAACTTTCCAACTGGGAAATTCAGTGAAGAAAACCAGAGCTCATTTGATGTGAAGAAGGTACATCAAACAGTATTTTTGGGGAAAAAAAAAAAGAATACTTATTTAAGCGTACTTAAACCAGTGCATTTATAGACTTCTCATTTCTAGTGTGGGTTAATGAACAGAACCAGATGATTGCAAACAATGACAGACATAATACTAAATATCTATATTTATACAAATGCTATGTCTTAACTATTTGTTTCTTGAGACTTCTTAAATTAGTCTATTGCATGTTTCAGAAACGAAGCAAAAATAACAAAAGCTATTAATTATAGTGCATCCTACCCTGGAACACACTCTTGACCAAAGTTAAGCTTGTCTATACCCAGCACCATCTTTTTACAGGATTTCATTCCAACTGAAAGAATACTTCTACTTTATTTCCACCTACAAGAAAGCTAAACAATCATTTGAGAAAAAAATGTCACTGAAGTACTTGAAGTGTCATTTATAAAGTGCAATATACCATGAAAGCAATTTATTTCTATAACACTACTTTTGATAGATATACTCTTTGGTTATCTGCTATTGCAGTAAAAATAATACTGGTCTAACAATGAAGAAAGAAGGGTATTTAATATACGGCTCATTGTAATGGTCCAACACTTTGGCATAATGTAGAAAGAAACACGACGTTCTTTTAAGTCCTGACTCCAACTTCTAAGAATTTTTCTGTGGAGAAAATGAAAAAGGCCATGTTCTTGTCTTCAAAAATCAGATGATTGGTATTTTTGTCTTGGGTCGTTTGTTTTTAAACACCTAATTGTGCGACACAGAAACTGTAAGCCAGTTTTCCTCAGAGCAACCAGTGGAGGGACTTTCCCTGAAGAGAATTGTTTACACACTGCTTCTACAGCATTTCTCTCCAGGCTCCACAATGTCTCACTCTCATCAAGATATCAATCTCAATATCCCGCGATCCTGTGGCAGAAGCCTGGCCCCAGAGAAAACAAAATTTTCTGCTTCCAGGCCATGTAGGAAATCAAATGAAAGTGAACAAGGACAAAGGTGCAGCAAAATGGCACACGTACACTTACGGGTTTGCCCTGACTTACAGCTTCACAGCCATGCTGTCTCCTCAGGCTCTGCACTCTCTCACAGAGAGGGCTGATGGCAGCTTTATGCTGAGCACAGGTCTTTCTCTACATAATACGTTAATTTAAATTCAGCCAAGTCCAACACCACAAAGGTGCATCAGGATGGGTTTTGACTATGTCTATAGTTTGTTCCATTAACCTTGCTAGTGTGTGACTTGCCCATTTGTCATACCATCCTCTCATTTTGAGATAACATTAAGAAATTATTGGCAGCTGTTTGCTTTCTTCCCTTGCCCTCTTTTTCCTGAAAGGAAATGGTACCTAAGACTTGGGAACCCATTTCAGGAAAAATCTCTGACCTTGCTGGTAGAAGCAGTCAACATTTTCAAGGTAAAAAGATGGAAAGCAGAGAGCTAGGAGTTTTAAATTCTTGTTTGGTTACAGGATAGAAGTAACTCACCCACTGCTGAAGCCCTGTTTGCAGAAAGGGTTCCTCTGGGGCAAGCATTCCAGCTGTCCTGCTTCCGTCTGGGACAGAGTTAACTTTCTTCCCAATAGCTGGGTGGGGTGCTGTGTTTTGGGTTTGGTATGAGGGGAGCATTGATGGCCCATTGATGCTTTGGTTGTTGCTGGGTGGTGCTTGCACCAGGGACTTTTTGGCCTCCCATGCCCTGCCAAGTGCACAGGAAGCTGAGGGGGGGAGCACAGCCAGGGAGGTTGACCCAGCTTGCCCACAGCATATTCTATGCCATGTGACATCATGCTCAGTATAAAAACTATGGGGGGGCTCTCTCACGGTATGCGACACGCAGTTGGCCGGTGGTGAGCAGTTGCATTGTGCATCGCCTGCTTTGTATATTCTGTTATTGTTGTTGTTCTTATTGTATTATTACTGTTCTACTTTGTTTTATTTCCACTATTAAACTGTTTTTATCTCAACCTGGGAGTTTTTCTACTTGTACCCTCCCGATTCTCTCCCACATCCCACCGGAGGGGGGTGTGTGTGTGAGCAAGCAGCTGCATGGGGTTTAGTTGCTGGCTAGGGTTAAACCATGACACCTACCAAGACTTTTTTGTGCCTGTAGGGCCTCCTCAGGCCTTCCTTTGCACCACTGGAGCTGCATTCAGTAATGAGGCTGTTCTTGTTAACTCCTAGCACAAATAAATGGTAACAGGCTGTCACCCCCAAATATAAGTAGGAGAGCTGTCTCCTGATCAGTGAGATCACAGGAAGATGCCATAGCTGATCCATTATTACCACACTAACACAGGTAAGCAGTCCCATTTACCTAGCACCTCCATGGGCTCATGCAAGTTCATTTCAGCTTTTTCGTAGACTTCCCCATAAGCAAAAAGAGATTATACACAAATTAACATGCAGAATATCACAACACCACTCACTTTTCACTAAATCCCTAGCAAGGATTACAACCCATTTACTAGTCCCCCAAGAACACTATATATGCCCTGCCTTTCCCTCAGGATATGAGCTGATAGATAATGTTATTCAGGTGGCTCTTGCCATTAGCCAGAACGTCTCCAGCTGCCTTAACCAACTAAGTTAGGTTTTATCTTGTAAAACCCTCCACTGGAGGCTGGTGTGGCTTGAGGAAAGATGTGGTGGGGTGGCTTGAATGTGTCCCTGTCTCTGTCCCTCTCATGTTAGAGGGGGCCTCTTGAATGGAGGAGAAACAACATTTATGATGTATTTGTCAGGCTTTTTCTGACAGCTTTGAATCTATTACTCAGTTTCAAGAAAGTCTGTCAGAGGAATAGAGGTTTAAAATATGGTTTTAGCACAAATGTTGTGAAAACAGGTAGTTGAGGAGATGAAGAGGACTAAATAAGTGCCCTTTATGGGGGGGTGGATTATTCAAATGCAAAAGAAAAACACAGGTGAGTAGGAGGAACAACTGTACAGCTGGTTTCTGATGGAGAGGAAAGGATCTGAAAACTGCTCCTTGTTTTCCAATTCAGATGCAAACTGTAGCTCTTTGGCTATGCTTTTATAAGTTCATACTAAAATTTTTTCATTTAGCAGAAATACATAGTTTTTATTTCAGTGGAAAGGACAGTACAATATATGAAATTTGGCTTATTTTTTTAATTGTGGAAAATGCATGCATAACATGGTGAAACAGAATAGTTCGTAAAGTACAATGGGCTCTTGGACTACCCATAATTTTAAGGTGTTTAATTATTCACTTGTCATTCATTCAATTATTCATAAAGCAGTTAATGTTAATAAGAACTAATGATCTTGGTTTTTAAGGTACAGCAAAGAAAGTGGAAAAAAATCAAGAAGCTAGAGTTATTTTAAGCCTGATATTTCTACTGTTACTTAGGATTTTTTAAAATGAAATATTGTAAATAGTGCTGACTTGTATTTATTCATAATTCTAGCCTCAGCTAGTTCTAAATCTAATGCTGGATGCAAACTAGAACCAAGTTGCATAAATTCCTACAAACTAGAAATAAAATACTGTTCTTCAGGGTTAGATGGATAAATCTTTTAATTATGTGTTTTATAAAGAAGTATAATCTCAATAAAGATTGATTAGCCTGCTCAACACTGAAAGTTCTGGATATGATTGGTTCCTACAATGTATTTTATATCAATTTATACTTCCCCCCGCCCCCCAATATTTAGTACATAGCAATTTATTTTTTTAATAGCATTTTTCAGGCATTCAGGTGTCAATCTACCAGATATCATTGGCAAGAAGTTCTTTCTGCTCTACACGTTTATTTGAAGAACCAGGCAGGCATGTAGGGATCTGCAGACTCTGCTAAAAAGAAACTTGCACCAAAATTTATGGCAGTTCTGTATATGTTAGTAGAGAATTGGGCCTTAGTGAGTGTTAAGTTTTGGGTTTTTTTTTCTTTGATTCCGAGTTTCAGAACTGGCTTAATTATTTCTTACCTGAACAAGTGTTGGGGTTGTTGATTGGTATCTGCTGTTCTTTGACCTTCGCTACCACAACGGTGCACCGGTGGCAATATCGCAACAACTGAGACTCCCTGATCCCCATCCATGAGCTGATTCGTCGACTGGAGAGCCAAGGAGTGATCAGCAAGACTCGCTCACCCTTTACCAGTCCCATGTGGCCAGTGCAAATGTCCAGTGGAGAGTGGAGACTAACAGTAG
>NW_009204731.1:0-2807 GCF_000690835.1 Fulmarus glacialis
CCCTTTGCTCCTTCCCTCCATTTGGTGTGGGAGCTCATTTCACCAGTGAAAGTACACCACAAAAATAGCCTCACTGAGGGAAAAGGAGGGGAGAGTATAAGGGAAGAGGTGGAAAGGAAATACGCAGAGAAGCAGCTTTGCCTTCCCTTGTTAAAGCCACAGCCCACTCACCAATCATGTTTTCAGCCTGCAGAGTGAAAAGCACAGAATCGCTAGCAATGAAGTACATAAGCTCTTCATATCAGCATCGCTGCTTGCAATAATTGAATTGTGCTACGGAGTAATTTGATAAGCTGACAGGCTGCCCATCAAATGAGAACCAGAATGCACGCCGTTTTGTGAGATGAGGCAGCAGTACGCTTTTAATCAGTTTCCAACAAGAGCAATTCAAGTGAGTTGCTCTATTAATGGATTTTTTCCTCTGCAAAGCCAAGAAGCAAACATTAACCACACTCCCCAAAGGGGAGGGAGCAAACTGAGGGAGGGCAACTCATCAGTCCCTTTCAGAGTTCAACACTCAAGATAAACAAAAAAAAAACATGTAAAATTTCAACAGTGGCCAAGAAGCAGTTTTATAAAATGCATATAGGGACCTGATCCAAATTTCAGAAAGACTTTCAATATTGATTTTCGTGACTATTAGACCAAGGCCTAAAATGAAGTGATAGCTTCCGCTTACCAGGTCATGAGAAGATAACTTAAATGAGCTACACAATGAAGAGAAAATGCCAAAGGCAATAGCGGAGCTTACTGTTTTCCTCCATTTGACCAACTGTGCAGTGAACCAACTTAACACAGCCAGCCTAAGGACGTCTCTAAAGTCGCTTTAAAAAAAAAAAAAAAGGTAAGTCCTTATCCTGGAATGTAAAGACACCACCTTGGTTCCCATGCAGAGCGGCAGAGATGGCCCAGCAGGGTCATGTCCCAATGTCCCAGGTAAGATAAAAAAGCACAGGATATGTTTGTGGGGTTGACTTGATGCATCCTTTCCGTTTTGTGAAAGCCTGGGGAAGGATGCGTTAAGCAGTAGGATCAGTGCCACTTTAGACCTGAGGTTAAAAAAGGTGCTACATTTCAGTGCAACTCCCCAAGTTGCTTTCATCACCAAATAAAAAAAGATTTGCTTCCTCCAGTGTGGTGGGAACAGGAGCTCACAAATGGGTTCTAGCTACACCTCAGGGTAGCAGTTAGCACATGCTTAACTTCAAATGTATGCTTAAATCCCACCAACTGGCTACTAAAGGTCACATGAACCCCAGAAATCTAACAAAAAAAAAACCAAAAAATCCAGAAAAGACTACACTCCGTTTTTCACTCCTGAAGGACGCCAGGTTCGCATTACACATTACTGTCTGTACCTCACCCAGTGAACTTGCCAGACTCCAGCCAGGAAGCCAGAATATTTGTCCCCTCCTAACCAGAGGTGGTTGCCAAAGCAGCGGCATAGCAAGGACAGCAAGCTCCCAGCTGGGCTGACTGTACCTGCGGAACCACTGGCCGAGCACTTGCAGGGCGAAGTGTTCAGCTCTGCCACTGAACAGCAGCAGACTGGATTCATCAGGCTGCTCCCTACAGGAAACAATCCCGACTGCCTGGATCTTGCCGATGCAAGGACGTATTTAAAAAGGAAGTGTTTTCTAGTGAGAGAAACAAGGCTTGAACAATAATAATCAGGCTGGCGATTTTCCAAGGCAGCTGAATATTCCCAGTCCCCGGACAGGGCAGTTGTAGTGAAAGCCCTGTAAGAGTTAACAGAAAAACACACTACTCCTATTACTGTAGTAACTAAAAATGCTGAGGCTGCTCAGGGGGGCTCTGGGAGTCGGGGTGCCCGGTGCCTGTGCCTGTGGGGATCTGTCTCCATCTCCTTCCCCTCCGCAGTTCTTGGGTCACCCCAGGGCTGCCCTGGCCGGCCCGGCTCTAGCTGACTGAGAGCCTATCAAACTGGTTTGGAGCTCTCCCTCACCACCCCCAGGCGGCCCCAGCCCTCACCTCAGCCGAGCTGTCTTTCATCTTTTCCATTAAACATGAATGTAGCAATGCTGACTATTTAATCCAATCCTTTGCCCTGGCATATATTTAGAAAAGTATTTCTTAATATCTGGGGCTGACTGGTCTACGAAGAAAGATACCATGAGAGTCTGATTTCCCTTGTTTTCATGGCTGACCTCTCCAAACATGCTCACTTGTTTAACCAATTGGGTGTAATATTCAGAAGGATGTTGAGCATTTCCTTGGACCGTAGCCCAATTTACTTTGCAGTGTATCTCTATTGGATGGTAAGTTTGGGGGACCGACCTGGGTCATTGGCTGGCCGTGGGGTTCTGCCCTGTGCTTCCCCGGCTGATCTGTGATTTGTTTCCCAGGTTTTAATTCTTTCCTCAGGGAGTCGGGCGGTGCCTGTGCCTGTGGGGATCTGTCTCCATCTCCTTCCCCTCCGCAGTTCTTGGGTCACCCCAGGGCTGCCCTGGCCGGCCCGGCTCTAGCTGACTGAGAGCCTATCAAACTGGTTTGGAGCTCTCCCTCACCACCCCCAGGCGGCCCCAGCCCTCACCTCAGCCGAGCTGTCTTTCATCTTTTCCATTAAACATGAATGTAGCAATGCTGACTATTTAATCCAATCCTTTGCCCTGGCATATATTTAGAAAAGTATTTCTTAATATCTGGGGCTGACTGGTCTACGAAGAAAGATACCATGAGAGTCTGATTTCCCTTGTTTTCATGGCTGACCTCTCCAAACATGCTCACTTGTTTAACCAATTGGGTGTAATATTCAGAAGGATGTTGAGCATTTCCTTGGACGGTAG
>NW_009204731.1:2882-3576 GCF_000690835.1 Fulmarus glacialis
GGGGTTCTGCCCTGTGCCTCCCCGGCTGATCTGTGATTTGTTTTCCAGATTTTAATTCTTTCTTCGGGAGTAAAAATGGTCTCAAACACTTGCTGCATGTCAGCCCACGCAGGGTTATAAACACGGAAGATGCCTCATATAGTTTGTATCACCTTCTCTGAATCATCCCACAGTCTGGGCTGGCTGGAGCAGGACTGGAGCCAGGCTGGGAAGCGTGACGCCTGCCCTCCATGCTGCCTTCCCTCTGCCCAGGAGATGCTTCACGAGGAAGAAGCTGCGGTACTTTGCGCAAGATCTGCACTGGGCTGGCCACACTGGCACGAACTGGGGGCAGCCAGGGCCGATGGCAGCCCTGACTCCTCCACACCACTGGGAACAGCCACTGCAAGGCTCCTCAAGCCCCTCCAGACCCTGGGGGCTGCCTCTTCCCACACAGCCCAGCGGGGATGCGTGTGCCCTCTCCTTGCAGAACACTGTCTGCTTCTGCTGCTCCTTTTTCCTCATTGCCAACGTCATCTTTGCCATCAGGGTCACCAAGCACTTCCACCCCATCCATGACTGGCTCATGTAAGCCACGGGCACAGGCCAGGCATGCTGCCCATGGCAAGGGAGATGTGGGCTCCTCCTCGACCCCCCGATGTTTTCTCCTCCCTCCCCAGCTCTGCAGGGTCAGAGGAGACGTTCCACCTCTCCC
>NW_009204731.1:3596-4181 GCF_000690835.1 Fulmarus glacialis
CAGGTGGCGGCTGGGTGCGGCAGCACGCCCTGCACCCCAGGAGCTCCTGTCAGGCTCGTGCCCAAGCCTTGCAGGGCTCCGGGTCCCTCTAACATCTTTTCCTTGGCCTCTTTCCTTTCAAGGTCATCTGTTGGGGACACTCCTGGAGCCTGGCTGAGCTAGGGTGCAGGGGAAGGCTCCCCACAGCTCTCGCTAAATGCTGGCCTACCCCTTGCACTGACAGACCCCATAGGGAAGGACACCCACCCGCTGCCCCACGACGCTTTCCCGTGCCCGGGACAGATGCCCGGCAGGGCCCCGATGGCGCTCCCCAGGAAGGGGCACATGAAGGTCACAGAGCTTCGCTTCCCTGACAGCAAGACCAAGACTGACCTCTGGCCCAGACCAGAGAGGGGGGAGGACAAAAACAACTCAAAACTGCCCCAAGCCCCCCTCCCATCTCCACCATCATGGAAGATTGGGCAGATCAAATGTCAGTGGATCGCTCATTATGTGTCTTCCCACACAGCAGTGCCAGCCCCATCCCTTCCCCTTGGACAGGAAATTCAACTCCTCAAAAAAATATTGTTGGGATGGGAAACCATC
>NW_009204732.1:0-14322 GCF_000690835.1 Fulmarus glacialis
GGAGTCGCCATCCCTGGAAGTATTTAAAAGACGTGTACATGAGGCACTTAGGGACATGGTTTAGTGGGTATGGTAGTGTTGGGTTGACAGTTGGACTTGATGATCTTAGAGGTCTTTTCCAACCTTAACGATTCTATGATTCTATGATTCTATGATTGGACAGGGACAGCTCAATTGGAAGATCCACTGGTGTTGACTAACCAGGGGCTTTTGCTAAATGTGTGTCCCAATGCTTGAATGTCCCATCACCCATTGCTCTCAGTGTAGTCTTTAGCAGCCTGTTGTATCGTTTGATTTTCCCAGAGGCTGGTGCATGATAGGGGATGTGATAGACCCACTCAATGCCATGCTCTTTGGCCCAGGTGTCTATGAGGTTTCAGAAATGAGTCCCGTTGTCTTATGTGCCATGTCACCATAAGATGTGCTTTTCAAGGCCCAGGATGGTGTTCTAGGTGGTGGCATGGGCACAGGATGTGTTTCCAGCCATCTGGTGGTTCCTTCCACCATGGTGAGCACATAGCACTTGCCTTGGCAGGTTTGTGAGAGTGTGATATAATCAATATCTGCCAGGCCTCCCCATATTTATATTTCAGTCATCGTCCTCCATACCAAAGAAGCTTTAACTGCTTGGCTTGCTTGATTGCAGCACGTTTCACATTCATGGATAACCTGTGCAATAGCGTCCATGGTCAAATCCACCCCTCAATCATGAGCCCATCTATATGTTGTGTCTCTTCCTTGATGGCCCAAGGTGTCATGAGTCCACCGGGCTATAAATAGTTCACCCTTATGTTGCCAGTCCAGATCCACCTGAGCTACTTCAATCTTAGCAGCCTGGTCCACCTGCTGGTTATTTTGGTGTTCTTCAGTGGCCCGACTCTTGGGTACGTGAGCATCTACATGATGTACTTTTACAACCAAGTTCTCTCTCTCAGATGTGCCTCCATCAATAAGAGAAAGAGCATCTTTCATTGAAAGCAATTTTCCCTTCCTTAGGCTGCTATCCCAGTACAAGTCATAGTCAAGCTTAAATCTTTCCAGGTTGCTATCTTCTCACAGATTAAAGTGGAAAAGAAAATAGTAGGATGAAATATGCAGTATTTAATACCAAGTAAGTAAATACCAGAGAAAAATAATTCAGACACTCATACCAAGGTAGCACACATACCAATGTAAGCTAGGCAATGGGACAGAACACATCTAAACTGATTAAAAAAATCTAACCATTTTTCCTATAGAAAATATATTCACTGAAGAAACATAAGCAGAGGACCTGACTCTACAGAAAGGTACAAAATCTCAAGCTGTTTCTCCCTGCCCAAGGAAATAAAACCAATAAAATATGAAACAATTCTTGAAATACTTTTATAGAAACATCAGACATAGAGGTACGTGTAGGTACCTATAAATTTGAAATAAGACTTCAATTGCACCATTTCATATTAATTGTTAAACCATTTTAAAATCTATCCTCTCCAAGTGTGGAGAACAGCCAAACTGATTTTTGACCCATAGTATGGATCAGTTGCTTTCAATATACTTGAAAACCAGAATCTATTCTTTTACCATATAAAACAGAAAACTGGACCCTGGGCACCCCTTTCCAGAGTCATTTGTGATCAGGACACAGAGTTCTTCAGGACACAGATGACTTCTGGACACCAGCAGGCTGATGTCTGCACAAGTCTAACCAGCAGACCTCTTCTCACCTGTGTTCTCATCTCTGACTCTGGTAACTTAAACTAAATCCTTTGTGGGAGGTTTATTTTTCAAGCACCTGCCATTATTTGGGAATCCTGAACCAAAAGCAATCTAACTACAACAATTTTTTAAGTCAGTGGGGAAAAGAGTCATCACAAAAAGACCCCAACAAACAACGTATAAAATCAGGGTTTACAGCTAGTCATGCATAAGAAATGAGGAAAAGACAAAACACCAATGAAGACATCAAAGACTGGGTCAAGTAAATATCCACCTTTGAATGATAAGCATCCAAGTTACAGAGTGTGAGAGCTTTTTCTGGTGAATACTGCACCCATCCATAAATTCTCACAGTTATGAACAAAAGGAGGATCAGAATGGCTCTTTTTGACTGGTCGCCTCCAAACCAGAAAGAATCAGAGAGGTAGCTGGCTTCTTTATAACAAGTGCTTGATCAAAAACAATGTATCGATTCCCAAGTAATAACTGCAGGGCAGGATTCCATGATTTTGTATCTATTTCCTCAGCTGCAGGATAGGACAGTGAAGATTAATCTCCAGTCTGAAATCATGCCTGTACTGATTGAACTAATCCTCAGCGTGGTTTCTGTGCTCCTTCCATTATGATTTAGATTGTCAAACTCTTAAAACTCAGTGCAGAATCCCCATGTAGTGAAGTACGTAACAATACAGGATCCTTGGACAAAATCCTCGCACATAGGCAGAGACCTTTTTTACCTAAGGTTCCTTACCCAAAGAAAGCCCCTTCCTCCCAAACTGCAGGTATCTCTTATTTAAGGCTCTTTCTGTAGAATTCCTGAAGTTCTTTTCAGAAGCACAGTACTAGTAAGTGTAAGTGGAAAGAGGGAATGTCACAAAGAAATTAAAGGCCTTTTCCAGTAGCCTTAAAAGAAAATTCTCCAGATTAATCACCTCAAACCTGTTGTCATTCTGAAGAGGTTACCTGCCATCATGCCTGTTTTTAATTAAAATCCATTGATGAGCTACATCCATTCACCCATGTAGACTTCTGTGTCAAGTAGTTTTGTTGAAGCACAGGTTACTATAAAATATAAGATTCAGCAGAAAAGACACTTCACACTGAAAGACGTATCTTGAGTTATCAAAGAAGGGGACTGATGCCTCCTGAGACAAATGCTGTTAATTGATCAGTCATGCACAGGAAATGACATCTGGTCTTACAAAAATATTAACGTCTATAAGAATAGGAACTGACATTATTTTAATTAAGAGGAATGGTAAGACTGTCTTGTGAATAAGAAAGAAATTAAAAAGTTTCATGGAGAAAGATCAAATTTACCTGAATGGATTTCAAGAATGAGATTTTATTGTGGTTTTTTTTTTTTTTAAAGTAAGAGCTGGCATGCTTCGGAGAAGTTCTTTATTGGACACAATTGTCGATCTAAGGCTTGCAGAAAGAAAGAATTCTTGATGAAATGGATGTCAGAAAAGTCTTTAAGAAGTCACGTGGATAAAGGAGTGAGAATTTTCATTCCATCACCTCTGACTTTTATAAATACCTGTAGCAAGCCTGTCTATTCAGCTATTGTGAGCTTAATAGTTTTAAGATGCATTTTACCTCAAAATAGCTTGAATTAAGAGTGATTTCAAGATAACTGAATAACAGAAAAGCATTTCTCTCCTGGGGGGTGTGACAGGTTAGTGTCTGAGCACTAGAAATATCTTAAAAAAAAAAAAAAATCCCAAGCATAATTTTCAAAGCATCCAAAGATAAACAAAATACACACCCCAGGCACTGGATGGGCAGCTGACATCCCTGCTGTCAGGAAAGTAAGAAATCTTTTACATATTTATTGGTAATTGAGAAAGCTTTCTTTATTCCAGAGAGATACTGGGAAAAGCACCATAAAAATCCAGCAGTCCCTCAGAGATATTGAGAGGATCCAGTCCTGAAGGATTAAGGCCACTAAAAAGGACTGGTAGAACAGCCTACCTGCTGCACTGGCATCCCCTCCGTCCCTCCTTTCATATATCAAGGCAGTAATTTAAAGTTACAGATGTCCCACCTAGCTTTTAGATGCCACTCCGAAAGATCATGAGACTCTTCCAAGTCCTGTATTATTACCTGTCAGCCCTGCCAAATATATGATATGCTAGCTTAGCTCAGATGGCCTTGGAAATGTACCTCAGATAAATGAATTTAGTCTCACTCTTAACTAGTGATGGTGGTCTACTTCATATAAATGATTATTCTTTGAAATGAGACAGATGTAGAAGACAAATTCAAACCTTTTTTTGTTTAATCCAAGCAGAACTGATCCAACAGTAGAGTAGCCAGACAGCTAATGTGCTAATCCTGACTAAGGAAAATTCTGCATCATGTTACTATTGTCTACTTCCGAGTTTGTGGTTTGAGGAACTGTAGACATTTTCAGATCATCTTACTTTCACCACAGACTGAGAAAAGTTTTGAGATATGAAGCATCTTCTGAAGTTTGTAAAAATCTTTCCAAAAAAAATCCAAAGCAAAATCAGCTGATATATTTGTAAGTGTTTGCTGGACAAAAATCAGGGTAGTTGTCGTGGTTTAACCTGGCAGGCAGCCAAATACCACGCAGCCGCTCGCTCACTCCCCCCACCCCCAGCGCGACGGGGAGAGAATCGGAAGGGTAAGAGTGAGAAAAACTCGTGGGTTGAGATAAAGACAGTTTAATAGAACAGAAAAGGGAAAAGAATAGTGATAAAGATAGAATATACAAAATGAGTGATGCACAATGCAATTGCTCACCACCCGCACTGACCAATAACCAAGTAGCGATCGCTACTTCCTGGAACACACCTACCATTCATATACTGAGCATGACATCACATGGTATGGAATACCCCGTTGGCCAGCTGGGCTAGCTGTCCTGGCTGTGCTGCCTCCCAATGCTTGTTTTGTTTTGTTTGTTTGTTTGTTTTTCTTGAGCTGAATGTCCTTGACTAACAGGGTACTTAGCAACAACTGAAAACATCAGTGTGTTATCAACGGTCTTCTCATACTAAATTCAAAACAAAGCACTAGGAAGAAATTTAACTCTATCCCAGCCAAAACCAGGACAGTAGTGCTCAAACTAACTAGTTCTACATTAAAAAAAAAAAAAAAAAAAAAAAAAAAAAAAAAAAAGAAGAAGATTAAAACAGCTGAAGTATGAACAATATTAATCTTTTTCATATATACATTGATTAAAGGATAACAAGAGATAGCTCTGTTTTCCCAGTTAATGGATTATGTACACTGGTGGTCTTAAGAATATATTTGAAAAGGGAGGGGGAAGGCAACAGACTATTTAATGTTGCACATCAGATAAAAATATTCGCCCTGGAGTATTTCGGCTGAGGGGAAAGGTGTTGCCTCTAACTCTACCACTTCCAGTAGTGTCTGGACTGGTTCCAGCAAGCTTTTGTTCAGACTTCTGTCAGCAATGAAAACGTTGAAGGATAATTTACTGCTGTACTAATCAAATTAAATAACTTAATGTGAAAGCAAACAAATCTTGTCATATGTTCCAATAATTAGTTAATGGAACATCAAAGAGAATGAAGAAGACATAGCTGCAGCACCCTTAAGAGCAGATTAACTCGCTAATTGTGACTCAGACAACTTCTCCCCTTTCTCTCCATTGTTTGGAGATGGAAATTGTAAGGGCTAGATTAAAAAAACAAACAAACAAACGAACAAATGAAAACCAAAACCAAATAGAAGCACAGAGAAGATGATAGAAAAAGGCTAAAAGCTACCTAAGTCCTGAACTCTTCATCACCTATCCAACTGCTGCTTAATCCTGGAAGTATCTACACTCATCAGGTACATCCCCAGTTGAACTTGAAAGCTCCCTAAATACCTGGATTTGCACACACTCCAAACTGCTGCAGACTGCAGAAAGAGGCATTTGGCTCCCTTGAGGCAGAGACATCAGCACCCCTCCCTCCAAGCTCTCTGTGTTCTGTTGCTTTTGGAGATAATGAGGTTAGCCCTGTAATGAATGCAGGCCTATAAATTGCTTTTAAAACAGCCCAGATGTCGGGCTGCCAGAGGGGCCAGGAGCTCGCTGGTGGCCAGGAGCTGCGGGGGTGGCAGGGCAGGCCCTTGTAGCCTGGACCCATCCCACCGCCTCTGTCAGGGAACTTGTGGCCGGGGGCACCAGGACAGCTTAGAGATGAGAGTACACACACAACAGACAAGACATCTTGGTTCCGCATTGTCCTAGTCCAAGAGAGTTCAAATCCATAAAACTTGCAGTTGGACTAGATGATCGTTGCAGGCCCCTCCCAACTGAACTATTCTATTCTACTCTATTCTATTCTAGAATATCAAAACTGTAACGCTCAGATGTTGCTAAACTAGAGCTGGCAGCGAAAATCTTCCACTCCTCTATGGAAATCATAGTACTATATAACAAAGAGCAAATGGCTCACAGGGCCAGTGCCCTCTTTCCACTGTGAGCTGGCTGGTTCACCCTCCAGACCGCGTGGCCTGGCACACTCTTCACTCCCTCCTCAGCCACTGACTCAACACACAAAGCATCGAGCAATTAACATTTTTTGTCAGCACAGCTGTTATCACAATCAAGGGCTTGTCTGTACAGTGGGCTGTGTCCTGTGCCATGATATAAAGTTACTATCTGCTTGTTGCTCTAAACTAAGTGGATGCTCCTGGTACATTTGGTGCGTTTGCATGGTACTAGCCAACACCATACAGTTTCTTGAGCCAGAGAAAATGTGCAAGAGGGGAAGACTGCAGCTCTGCTGTTTGCTACTTCTAAAGATCCTCACTGAAATCTGGCTAGGATACTACCACACAATACCACAACGTATGCATGCCCTCAGTGTGCACAGGAAGCATCCATGGAGAGTATCAAGCTGAGATGGTTTCTTTCTGCTGTGAGGTGCTGGAGTAGCTAGGCAAGCTGCCAAGAGAAACTCAGTTCCATGGAGAATAATTCCTTGCATGCCAGCTCTTAATGATTGTAAAATACAGAGCATTCCAACACTGAACTCATTCCAACTGGCTAACTGCTCTAGATACATAGTTATTAATGGGGTTTAACCTAATTCTGGCTCTGCAAAACTGCTTTGTAGAAAACAAAGATAAAAGCTAACCAAGAAAAAGGCAGAAATAACTGTGAGCAAGAACTGAAGCAAAGACTTTATACAGTTGTGATGATTTTAATCTGAGAGACCCCTCCTAAGTTCCTGCTCAATCTACCATTAGGAAGAAAGAGGACTTCAGTTTTCAAGTTGTAATATATTTTAATCAGTGGAGTGGTTCCCAATAGATTTAGAACTTGATTTCCTCAGATTTTGTAAGAGTTTCGCTAATATATGATAGTCTCACAAATATACACTTTGGTTCCTGCTGCTTCAGTTCCATTTAGACTTGTTTATTTCTTTTTGACAACTTTGGATAGTATCTTGGAGGTGAATCATTTAGCATATTTTTAGCACAGCAACATATTTCTTGAGCAATTTAAATCCCCGGCGGCACTGCGTCCCTCCTGACTATTCTGGACTTGCAGAGAGACATTCACCGGTATGTTGCTTTGAAGGATTCATCCTAATGAAAGTTTGCCCGTGCAAGGACATAGAGTGCTTGGACCTGAATCCTAAGAAAGGTTTGGTTAATTGAGCTATCTGAAACATTGTGTCATAAATCAGCTGAGAACACAGTTCATTCTGACATTTCCAGTCAAGTAGAGTGTTAAAGTACTTTCTTAAAGTTCCCACATATGATCTCAACTGAAATTAAGAGCAGAAGCTTACAGAGATCAATACTCCAAAAGTTAAGATTTGTCCATAAGTTTTGATTGAATTTTGTGGGGAAAATGAAAGCAAGAGTCAATAGACAGGAAAGGCATGAACAGCAATTTTTTCTTATTTTTCCTTACTTGAACTTAGATTCCCCATTAAACTCTTCCTGGTTTGGGTCTCTCAAAAAATTTTAATGATTGAGCATCATTAAGGCAAGTCATACATAATTCAGTGGTGGCAGGAGTTGAAAGATAAGAGGTAACAGCATACTAGACTTCTATTTGTAAATATTCTTTTTTGTTTTCTCAGGAAGTTATCAACACTGTACTAATTCTGCTCCCACTGAAGTCAATAGCACTTTGGAACTAACTACAGCACTAGCAGAATTAGGGAAAGTGTTGAATGTGCTCCAGAAGCCTACAGTATCATTTAAATGAGAGCATAAACATTGGGTGATTTTTTTGCCCTTTTTTTCCCTAAAAATTTCAAACTAGTCATCTAGCTCACATAATTAACATGAAACCAATCAATTGCCAATAAAAAATATTTTCAGGGTATTTAATGATCTGAGCCCACGAGATTTAAAGGATTACTTACAACTCTAGGTTTGTTTAAAACTCTGACATACCTAAGGTCAGCAAAGTTGTTGGGTATATGTTGCAGGAGAAGAGTCAGAGATTACTCAGACAGATCTGATCTAGTAGTTAGTTTATTGAGTTCTAATCAGTAAAATCGTGTGTGTAAAATATTTAATAAGTACAGATGGATTGGCAGTCAATACTCTACTATTTACTACACTTCAAGTTAGTATGGGATACAACGATTATCACTTAAGCTTACTGTAAGTATCTTAAATGTTACATGCATTCAAAAAATGTACCAACCCATCAATGTCTGGTGTCAGGTAAGGGATGTCTCAGGGGTAACCTTGAGAGGCGTCTCTACTCAAGGGGAGACCACTGCTGCGCAGCCAGCTGCTATGGAGGGAGAGTTCAACGGGCCCTGATGGCTGCAGATAGTTATAGTATAAAGTGGTTATTTGTAGTCAGATTTTCTGCTGTGTTAATGCAGTCTTGGCAGCTTAATAGCCCAGTCTCCAGCAAAACCGTTTTTTTTTGGGGGGGGGTTGGTGCTGAGTTCTCCCTGATAGCCTTACACAATAGGATTTTAACTTTGATTAGGCCTACTTGCTGAACATCTGCCTGGACCAAAGTTCAGTTAGTTCAAACAGGAGGAGTGCATCCATCACGGTATATAGAAATAATACATCTATAACTATGGAGACTCCTTTCTTGGGAGACTTTCCAAGATTGTAGAACAAACTCCTGTATGAAATAAAAATGTACCACAACTTTTTCATTTTACGTTCAAAGATAGTTTTGACCTTGCCTCCGATAATGTAGACACATGAAACAGAAAACAGATATTTTAGACTAACAGTGAAAATCAGTCCCAATAAAACAGTCCACTGACCATACTGCTTCTTTTCTTGTACAGAACATGCGGGATATAGATATGGAAGAAATGTTATGAGGCAGATATTGGTCATGGAGATATATACAACACTGGAATTTTTTCAAATTCTTGAAGTGATGTAAAGAACTTGTATAGAACAGAATAGTCTTCTGGGAAAAGCAAATGAGCTCCAGAAAATTGTTTTGAATTTTTTTTTTAGGTTTTGCAGTGAATCATAGTCTAGCTTCCATAGGACATATAGCAACACTGTCCATGAATCTCATTATAATGTTATTGAGCCTGTTAAAAAAAATTGACCTAGTTCTGCCCTGGTGCTAGAAGTCTGAGTGGAAACTACTGGAGAAGATTCTCTCTTGCACAACTAAAATCAGTTAACAAAACATACTGCTACTGGGAGTCATGGTCTTGTGCAGAGCAATTCCCCATGTAGCAATTAAAGTATGATGATCATCAAATCACTTCTGTGTCAAGCAAAAGGTCGAATAGCACTAGTAACTGATGAGCCACAATACAGCTTTTAACCAACAAAAATGTATTGATAGTAATAGTGATTTGTGGAGAAGCCTCTTCCCTCCTCCTCAGAAGAGTTACTTTAGGAAAATGCCATTGTCCAGCAGAAACCACCAGTGTGCTTAGTTGGAAGATTTTTATTAGTACAAAACCTTTCAACAATGTCTTTCCAATTAAGTTAGAGATGAAGAAATACTAGTGAAGATATAAAAATAGGAAAATTTCAACAAAAAAGAGAAGTATCTGTGTAGATAAAATTACCTGAAAATTTATCACACTGCTGAGATCCTCAAAACTCTGTTTGCTGTGGTCTTGCCTGCCTGCACAAAAGATAGCTGAACATGATAATCACCCATTTCTCTGTGTTTGTACCCAGTAGCCTGTACACAAACCTTCATCATCTGCTTTCCAAGGGATTATACTTGCTCCCACTTTTCAGTGTGATGCTCTCTTCCTGCTGCAACCATTCCTCTCAGTAGGAACAGCTAAATATTATTTAGAGCAGAGATTCTGCCTGACCTTCTGTCATCTGAGGAGAGGGCCCTAACCAATAAAAAATGCCATTGTTTTATTCACCTTTAGTATTCCCTCTGAACAGTATTTGTACATGGCAAGTTACTATACAGCCCCATCTGAAATATCACTCTGTGTAGTTGAAATTAATGAGGACTGCACACTGCTTAAGAATCAACAGCCCTAGAAATACCATGGTCTCTATATCCTTTGTATTCCAGTACAGTTGTTTATTGAATCTGACAACTTTAATGCGAAAGTGGTAATTTTAGTGAGACTTTCACCAGAAACTAGGACTGTTGCATAGATCTCAAGCCTTTTCTCACATAACTTAGTGGGTTGTCGCAGAGCCCAGAAAAGCCAAAGCTTGTGCGTTAATGGTAACTCAGGTGCTCTTTGCTGTAGGACAGAGGATTAGATTATTTTTCCCTTTATATTTGGAAATACCTATTTTTAGCGTGTATTTTGAAACTGCGTTTACCCTATCAGTGGAAAAAACAATTAAAAACTGATTAAGAAATTAATTTCCTATGATTGCTACTGTCTTAAAATATAAAGTATTAAAATATTTCCAACATATGTTATTTAAAGTTCCGCTGAAAGAATAATAATACTCTGTCTGGTTGATTATTTTAAAAAAAGCAAAATAGTAATCATATTAAGAAAAGATGTGTTAAAAATAAATGGCCTGAAATTTGGCAAAATGTCATTGGTTGCAAATGAGGCGGATAGGCTGTTCTATCTACAAATCAATGCCAAAGGAGGATGACTTTGCTTCTAGCTAATTGTCTAACTAATGACCTGCTTAAGACAGCAAAGTACCTTGTACATAAGCTATCATTTGCTCTTGAAAACTGAATCTTTTTTACACAGTTACTTTTTCCCAATCATCAGAAGACTTCCAAAATTCCAGAAAATATTTCATTTCTGCTAGCACAGAATGGACGATCTGTCTGGCTAGCACTTTGTAATTAAAGGATATTAAAATGTTTTCCAGTTATTAGAAATTACTTTGAACATCAATTGAGTCCATGTAGAATTTTGTAAATTTTTTTAAAAGAAGGATGAGAGACTTTCAGTTTCTGAAAGCAAGTATTTTTTAATGCAGTAATCTCTTAATTATGACAATCATCTGATCTTGTTCAGTACAAAATTTCTTCAGCAGACTGCAGATAGCAAAAACTGTCTTTCCTTTACTGGAATCACTACAATAAACTAATTAATCTCACATCAGTAAGCAAGAGCATTAAAGAGGTGACTTGGAGCTTGGTAATAATAGGTTAGTTGCTGATTGCACTGATCACAAATTTCTCCCATCTCCTCAATCTCACCAAAAGGAAATTCTGATTTATTAGGAGATGCTGATGGGAGTAGGGCATTACTCATTGTAGGGTTTTTATTTTCCTAGATGAGAAACTCAAGAGGGACTCATTGTGAGGAATAGTAAATGTACAGAGACAGGGAGCAAAATCTACTGCAAATCCTGGTAGAGGAAGCATTAATGTCTAGCCTACTGGGAAGTCAAAGGAAACAAAAAAGGGATAATGGGAGACACTGGAAGAAGGAAGATGATGAGAGAGCTGTGGAAAGAGAAAATTAAGAAGTCAGGAGAAAGTAGTTCAATGAGAAAGAGAAGCAGCTTTTGAAGCTCATGAAGAGGACAGAATTCTGTTGGGGATAGCCTAGGAACAGAGAGGGAGAAAAGCACAGGGCCCACCTCCTTTAATCTGGTTTTACAAAAAAGGAAGTGTGGTTAGTACAAGCTTACTAATGGAAAGCAGAGTCTCTTTTCTTTAGGTCTTTAGGTATAAAATAAATCAGACTAGCAGGATGGAAGAGCACTTGTATTTGACAGGGGTGGGATGGCTTTTGCCAAGCTTGGCAAAAGGAAGAAAGGAATGGCTCACAGACTTATGTCAGTGCAGGGAGAGGAAAGCCTGAGAAGTCCTGAAAACACAAACTCTTCAAAACAAGTTATTTTGCCTGCTGTGAATGCTTCACGTTTTTTAAAAATGAAGCTTATCATTCAGTGTACCAACTAAAATGTTAGTGCTGTACAGCAGCGTGAGAGCACGAGTTGATTAGGAAAGGTGTACCTGACAGTTGTTGAGAAGTGTTCATTAAAAGTGAGGCAAAAGAGCACAATCCAAAGGTATTCTGCAAGGATCGATATTGTGTTTGAAGTACATTCAGCACTTCACAGAATTAACTGAACAATTATTACATATAGACTGTGCAGATAAAACAAAGGGTGGTAACATCGTAAATAGTAGTAGGGACAGTGCAAAAGACAGGGTTATATTTCTATCATGATAAACAGGGGTTAATCACACTGAATGTGTTGTTTTCAGCTGCAGACAAAACTACACATATGCAATATGAGATGCTGAATATGTATTGCAAAAAATGTCAAAAGCATATGCTTTTAAAACATTTTTAAATGCTTTTGAAAGAAGAAATATAACTGGGATAGTAACTGAGTAACAACAGGGAAGTGATTTTCACTTCTCCTTATGGCATGATAAGACCAACACAAGCATAATGAGTAGCAATGGGGTTCATGCTACACAAAAACATTACTGAGAAATCACAAAGGGTGCAGAAAAGTATTCAAAGGCTAGAGAAAATGCCTTCCTGTGGGAGATACAAAGAATTCAATCACTACATTTTATGCAAAATAAAGTTAACAACAGTGGTTTCACACTGTCCTAGAGAGAAAATTTCTGTTATTAAGGCACTTGGTGAGCTATAAGAGAAAAGAAAGGCAAAAACCAATGTCTGGAAGTTAAACCAGACAAATCCAATATGAAAACGCATACAGTTTTAATACTGATTAATGAGTGGAAAAACAATTATCAGAGGAAGTGATAGATTTTCTTTCTCTCTTGATTTCTTCCCATTAAGGCTGGCTTTCTAGAAGTTAAACTGTAGCCAAACCAATTAATGGGCATAGGAAAAGGATAGCTGGAGATCAGCTGCATAACCATTTACTGATCCTTCTAGACTTAGACATTCTAAGTCTCTGAATGCATGTCAAATTTGAGAGATGAGTAGAGCACTCTTAGAGGGCATTCACTAATCCTTGCTTCACTGGTCTTTGGGGGAGGGTCATGGGAAGGGGGGTAATTTGTCCCAACAATGGACAAGGAACCTTTTTCCGTGAACTTCTGCTGACCATTTCTATTTCAAATGGAGCAAGTTGTAATGCTCTTGTGCTTGACAAGAAGATAAGGTCCACTTTAAAATTAATGACAGTTTGGGAAAAGTTACTCTACTTAGGTAGGTGACCACTGCTTGACTTGACAGTGGAGGGAGAAGCCCATTTCTTACTGACCTGTGCTTTACATCACTGCAACAGAAGCAAAAGTTGTCCCTACATATCTTTCTTCTAGAGTTAGCCCAGACTGGAATGTCCTTTAGTTTGTACAAAGGTATGGAACACATGAGGAGCAGCTAGAGGATAATAAAGGACAACAGTTGCTTTAATTATGAATGCCTTTGCTTTTATTCATCTTAGAAAAGCAGCTCTAATATGCTGTCAATTGTTTGTTAAGAAGTGTCTCTCAATGCCAATTGTCCATGGATATTTGTTGTTACAACCTCTAATCATATAGCTGTAGCTTTTTCAAACAGAAGGTAGATAATGAAGTTTTGTCTCTCATGTTCTATATATGGTTTATCAAAGTGATAATTGTCTTCCAGCTTGGGCTTACTTGGGATATAAGATGTCCTGGGCCTGTTTCTCAGGATAAGATTCCTTTGAGAAGAAGAGAGATGTGAGGTGGTTTTGCCACCATTTTTCTTCATATTATCTGTAAATGTAGCTGCAGCTATTTATACTGTCAGGAAGAGCAGAATACATAAAGGTTTCAAAAATATTTTGTTTACTAATCATGCTACTGATTGTGCACTATAGAACTGAAAGGATGGACATTTTCAAAGGAATTGCAGAATTAGTGGTAGAAGGCACCTGCCCCTATAATGGACTTCATTCATTTGAAATGTTGATTTTTAACAATGTACTTAACCCAAAATTGTAAAAATGAAGCATTTTAACAGCTGCTGCATATTTTACAACTGATTTAACTGACAATGCCATTTGAGACATGAATGACATTTTAGCTGACAAAGTTCACGATAAATTCAGCTGCTGGCAGTGTAATTATCCATAGTCATTTATTCATCTGTATGTTTCCAAGCAGCAAGACTTCTGTGTTTTTGCAGATGCGATAGTTAACTGTGTCTCTTTCTTACAGGATAATACCTGTGTTTCTTTTTGTCTCTTTATTTGTGTTATTTCAGACAAAATAATGATTGAACTTGGTGTAGAATCATAGAATCACAGAATCAT
>NW_009204733.1:0-316 GCF_000690835.1 Fulmarus glacialis
AAATATAACGAAAGGCACGTGGGTCGAGACAAGGACAGGGAGAAATTATTCACCAATTACTCTCACAGGCAAAAGACACTCAACTTGGGGAAATGAATTTAATTTATTACCAGTCAAATTAGAGTAGGGTAATAAGAAATAAAAACTAAATCTTAAAACACCTTCCCCCCACCCCTCTCTTCTTCCTGGGCTCAACTTCACTCCCAATTTTCTCTACCTCTTCTCCCTCCAAAATGGTGCAGGAGAACGGGGAATGGGGGTTGCGGTCAGTTCATCACACATTGTCTCTGCCGCTCCTTCCTCCTCAGGGGGGGGG
>NW_009204733.1:836-8476 GCF_000690835.1 Fulmarus glacialis
TGTGTTGCCTTTCTTAAATATGTTATCACAGAGGCGCTACCACCGTCACTGATGGGCTCGACCTTGGCCAGTGGCAGGTCCATCTTGGAGCCGGCTGGCATTGGCTCTATCGGACATAGGGGAAGCTTCTAGCAGCTTCTCACAGAAGCCATCCCTGTAGCTCCCCTGCTACCAAAACCTTGCCACACAAACCCAATACACAACCTCATCAGTCATGAGATCTATCAAGAATATGTTTTATCAGTCTCTACATGGAAATTGACAGCAGGGATAAAACATATTATGACTTCTTGAAAGGTTGGACCAGATGACCTTTCGAGGTCCCTCCCAACTTGTGCTGTTCCATGATTCTATGATAACTTTGGTCTTGGATGTAAATCAGACTGTTCTCAAGTGCACTTTGCAATGGTCCCTAGTGCAGAGTCACACATCTGACATCATAGGCACAAAACAGTGTGCGCAGGTGAGCACTAAGTACTACTATTCCGGTATGATACCTTAATGCCACTTAATAAAGGCATCGTTTTTTGTATTAATTAATGCTCAGGAACTCATAAGAGGAATCCTAGTAAATTCCTTCAGTGGAGGACAAAAAACAACCAGAGGGGTTTTGATCAACCTTAATCTCTTTTAGCATGGATTTTTTAAAAAGACCAAGGTCATCATTGCTCAGCTTCATATTTGTATTTCAGTTCTTTCACACCCTATGCTAGATTTCACTGAATAAATCTGTATTTTCCAAAAAAGATAATTACCCACATCAACCAATGAATGTAGTCAAAGATGGAACAATATGCTTGCTTTATAATATTCTGCTTTGTTTTCTTTTCAAAGAAAATAATTTCCTAATAATTGCAAGGAAAAGGAAAAGGGTAAAACTGTTACTACAGTTAATGCAGTTATAATTCAATTTAGTCTTAGCCATCGGCATAATTGCTAATATGTTCTATCCTCTTATTCATAAAGCTGCCACTGGAAATGATATCACAGCACATTATACATTCCCTGTAGCAATGCTCTTGGCTTCAGACCCAATGAACTTAGTTTATCCTTTTTCATTGAGCTACAAATTTATTAGACACAGCTCACTATTTTAATTTGTGGTATAAACTTGTCTGACTTGTTTCCCGACTCTAAAGTAGTGATCTGTCAACCTTTGGTAAATGAATGTTACTTTAGCATGGAATAACAGTTCTCACTCGCTTGGTTGATGTCACCAGATAAAGGTTTTTGTTTTTTTTTTTTTCCTAGTTGAATATAAAGCACACTGAGTGGGTAGAAGAGGATGAAAAATGTAAGAAAGAGAAATCATATATTCAGCAAAGCAGGTTACTTATATATGAAGACATAAGAGGAATCTAAATCCACCAGTATGTTTCAGTACTGCACATTAAAAAAAAAAAGTCTTCCTGCTAAGAAAAAATAAATTCTTTTTTAAATGACTTGGAAGTGCTCACAAGATTTTCTGAGTACTGATCCTGTTATTTGTTTAGAATTAGCCTTTAAGATTAGCAGTCTCAGAATGTATGAAAAAATTGCATGTGACCACATTCCTCACCTTTCACATTTTCTGCTACACATTTGTGTTCAGTTCTTACACAGCATTCAAACAGTCAAGGCAAATTACGTATCCTTCAGATTTCTTTTTGCTCTTTACCAAGACCTGTAAGATATATTTGGGTATTTCCCTTCTTTGCAGGGTTTATGAAAAGCCTCTGAAGCACATACCATCCTGACACGCTTGGTTTTGCACTTCCAAAAATTCCTGTGAACAAATGTTTTTCAGTATTCCCAAGTCCGATTCAGCATAAGGCTCTCAGTTTCCCAGGGATCCATAGCATGCATGCACTAATATTTTGCCAGAAGCACAATTTTACTAGAATTTATCATTGTGAAAATTTAGTCTTTTTACAGAAAATACACTCAGCTAGACGAGAGCATTTTATACCTTTCATTTGAACAGAAAACAACAGAAAGCATGAAACCAATTTACAAATTGTGCCAATTTTGCTAGCAGTGAGACGTTTTTCCCGCAGTTCTAGAGGTAATTTAATCAGTTTAAAAATGCAACTCTGAATGCTACATTTAATTTTTAAGAGCACTGCATGAATATTGGAGGATCTGAGTAACTCTAGGAACAAACTCGCCCCCAAAATGCAGGAGCAATAAATGAACATGATAATTTGTCTCAAGTTCCTTGTAGTGTGCTAGGTATCACCAAAAAACAGTAAAGCTCAAAAGTGGAAACATTTGTATTTCCAATCAGTAAGCAAAAAATTTCACTATGTAATCCTCTGTGTTACTGCCACAGGAATGAAAGAATACAAAGTGACTCTTCTTTCTGTGAGAGTGAGAGGTGTTTACTATTCTTTCAAAGACTGGAAATCTGGCATGAGAGAGAAGCACGTCAGTTAGAGGAAAGTAAAAAGTTAAAAGAGTAATAAATGTTTAAACGTAAATAGGGGTTCTGGAAGTTTATCACTGTGCATTTGAATCAGGTTTTAGGGCTCCCCTGTGCCTTTGGACATTTTGTTGGGCAGCTCTTGGTTTAGAGCTTGTAAGCTCTAAATTGCTTTTATTTTTGTGATTGGATAATGATGAACTGCAGAGCCCAGAATTAAGTGGCAGAAGCTTTTTAGCCTTTCATCCATCCAGTTTCTTTGCAAAATGCCTACTGCCACTGATCACAGCTTCTCTTAGCCCATTTGTTGAACACTAAAGTAAATTTCACAGTCCCCCAGCCATCATTGGAAAAGTACTCAGACAAATTAATGGAAGCCTGTCTCATATCCCCAACTATGTTAATAAACTGCATTCCCCAGTTGTATCATAATTACCAGCTTGGCCACAATAAGTTTAACTACGACTCACAACACATTTTCTATAAATACACAATTGTTCTACTCTATGAAACACAACACAGTATGCAACACATCCAGGGAGTAACAGAAAACCAAAGGACATGTTGGCATAGTTGTCATTATTTTTTAATTTGACGGCCTAAGAAAACGAAGTTTGTGTTATCATGCTGCATGTATATGCCCACACAAGGGTGAATGTGTGAGAAATACCTGCATGTCTGAACATCTCCAAAAGCATTTATGAGTTTGCAGTCTCTTCCCCATACTCAGTTTCAGCAAAATGGGTCACAGAGGGAGCGGTACTGACAATAAAATTTCCTAAAGGTTTTTTGCAAACACATAGCTGGATAAAACAGAGTCTCCATTATTAATCCTACTGGCAATTAATCCATCCACCAGGGATGTGAGCTTTTATTCTTGATAGAGAACCTACCACCTTAAAATAAAGTGAAGACAAATGAAAGCACTCCTTACAGAATTACTCACTGCTGTGGAGAAACCGAGGTCCTACAGTGGTGGGACCACAGAACTATTTACGTAAATGTAATTCATGCAAGACCACACTAGATTATCCCATTTAAAGAGAAAACATTATGCAATTCCCAATGCTATGCCAAAATACTGTATTGAAATGGTAACTTCTTATTAAGCAAAGCATGGCCCTAACGGTGAGGCATCAACTACAGTTGTTGCCTTATAAGAAGGCAGCTGTGGAAGAGAAAGGCAATGGCACTAGAAATCTTTGCTAATGAGCATATATTGTGTGCAAGGGTAGCAAAACATAAGTTGTAAGTTGTTTAATGTCTCACATCAGCAACTAATACACCTGCTCGCTGATTCGCCCTACAGAATGAGTCACTGACAAGGTGCTGTGGGACAGACAGGATCGTGATGGACAGTTCTTCTCTCTTTTTTAAGGGGATGACGCTCTTACACTGTTATTACTATACTGTTTACACAGTAATTGTCAGCAATTCTACATGCACATGCCTAATAGATTAGAGGTCTTGCCAGAACATGAATATTTGGTAAGATGGTGAAGTCATCCTAGCCCCCTTCTGGTTTCTTATCAAAGCATCTGATTCTTATTAACAACAATTTCATTTCTGTAAACTAGTATCATTCACTCGAAATCTTATGCCTCGGCAAAAAAACTACCTACAGCTGTAAGTAATAGCAAAGCAGGAATTCAAGAGTTTATGTTGCACAAGGGTGCGTGATCTGGAAGTCTATGTGTTGGCCAATGCTAGAGCCAGAGACCTGTGCTAGCATAAGTCTGCCTACAGCAAGGCTGAAGCAAGTGTTAATAATTAGTTTGACAGTATTTTCCAGCTGGCTTCATACGAGGCTATCTTTCCACTTTCATTCAAATTACTCTCATATTTCAGTTTTATTTTAATTCTTTCCCAACAACAGGAAAAACGTAACATCATATCAAATCCATATCCAGATTTGCCACGGAATTATAGCAGTTTTGAAACTAACATAGGAAAAGGAATTTTTTGTAAGTCAGAACTTAAGAAGAAGCACAGGTTACTATCCCATACATTCAGCTGTTTGTTTAAATACAAACAAAATGCAATTTATTTTGGGAATTTATAGCACTCTAAATAACTGTCCACTTTTTCCTTTTACAGTGCTGTAGTAGAAAAAGAATAAATTTATTTAGTAGTTGTGGCTCTATTCACAGACAAAATGCTTGCAGAGAGATTCCTTAAGTGCTTATTATAGTACATGAATCCTAAGACCTCCAAATGTTCCTCCTTACAATGTATCAATTAAGACAGAGATTGGAAAATGAGCAAATATGACTTCATATCAAATTTAATTTATGTCAAGAATAGATTTAGACAAATCCATTTTAAATGCTCCTGCAACAAATCAAATAATTTTCCAGCTTTGTGTAATGTCCTTCCAAAAGGTAATAATACATCAGAGAAAGCAATGACTTCAAGTATACGGGAATTTGCTACTAGATCATGCAAAATACTCTTGAGAAACCAAAAACACGTGTAAATCGTTATCTAACACACTATGTGCCTCCACTGTCTCTAACTTCTGGGAATAAACCTCTACGTAACCATTCATTAATGAAGTCTCAAAGTACTAATCCACCTGTCCAGGAAGTATGAATTTAAGCTAAATGGGATAAATGAGCCAAAAGAAATTTATGTGACTTGGCTCAAGCTTATGGGTGATCACAGAGTAAATCTAATTCAGAGGTTCCTGTTCCCTGTTGAGATCTCGCTCTATTGAGTAGACTTTACATTGCCAAACTGAAATAACTAAGTTTAAATTAAAACAACTTACAGTTTTGAAATTTACTTAAACTTCAGTAACGAAAAATATTACACATAGAAAAGTTTGGGGTAAAATTCCTCTAAATAATAGGTAAGACAATTTGGAAAAAAAATCGTAACAGGCCAGTTTAACTATCAGTTGTTCACACAGCTCCTGATCAGCCCATGAAACCCACACGTTAACCCACCTCCCAGCCCAGGTTCTCTTTAGTTTAGAAGGCTTCACCACTCCTTTCTTCCAGCAGTATGCTCATTTGCTATGTTATTTTTGGACTACAAACTCTGAGGAAGACAGTATGCAGTATAAAACGAAAAAGACCAAGATTTGTTTTCAAAGGGAGGAGGTAGGTCAGCTTTGCAGCCATCCAGCACTGCCTAGTTGAGTGCTTGTTGCCCACACCAACATTTCATGACCATGATGGTGTCTCAGGCAGGAGATGGTTCAGCACACACGAGGATCCACATCTTCTTTTTGGATCTCCCCACACTTCACATCTTCACAGACTGGATTCAAGAGTAAAATTTCTCTTCACTAATTCAATGCTTTTTAAAATTCACTGTACATTCAAACAGATATGTCTAAATTCACTTGTTGAAGCTGTTTCTTCTTAAGTCCTTTTCCTGTATTTTTAAACTCAACTCTTGACACTAGCACTTTGAATTTTCTGTTGCTGAATAAACGGAAACAGGTTTAAGTCCAAGGAATCTAACACCAACCACTGCCACGACTGCTGTCAAATGCTGAAGATTCATCCATAAACAAAACAGGGATGTTTTATCAAGCTGAAAGTAAATTTCCAGGTAATCTGCCCTTGTCTGGTACGTACTGCCTAAAGGCAGATGTCTAAAAACATTCACATCAACTGCAATTTCACTGAGTAAATGTATATTAAATAGTTTTAAATTAAATATTTAAGCATAGTTATTGAAACAAGAAATGCTATTTTCATGCTCTGTGCCAGGATGTTTTAATACACAACAGTATACATTAAGTAGATTCTATTATTGGATTAGCAGGGCAAAAATGAAAAAAAACACAAAATTTCAGTTACTCAAAAATTAGGCATTCAGATCTCACTGAATTATATAAAACTATTCATATAAAACTATTCAAAATGAACCACTGAGAAAACTTCTCATTTAGGCTTGAAATCAGTTCCAGATGGAAACCATCTGCAAGCATCCTAGTAGAAGTTAAGATGACAATTGAACATTATAAAACCATGTTTTCAAGTAGAGCATTTTTACTTTCATATGGGACAGAAAAATACATATTATGGAAATTTCAAGGGACAGAACAGGCAATTCAGACAGTGGTGGACCAGTGGTAAGAACAAAAATCTCAGTAAGTTGCTAAATACAGCGTCTAGTGCTCGGCTTTATTAAGCAAAACTCTTGAAAACAAAGAGAGAGCTTCAGCTTGATGTGAGGGAGGAGCAACCAGCAGAGGCATGTAAAGAGAAGATTTAACAGGAAGATGATCCTCACCTGCGGTTCTGAATAGATTTGAGGAGAGTACACAGCGTGAGAAAGATTATCTGAAAGAGGGTCAATTCCTGTACAAGCACAGGCCACCGTGTGCTTTATGTAGGTCTAAAAGAAGCCACAAGAACATCCAGCCACCTAATGTGGCCACTGGGTTTATTATCAAAAAGGGTTTATTATTGATTTCCAAATTCCAGGGCTATCAAGGCTGACAAGCAGTTAGTATATCATATTTAACACAGATATATAGACGTGTCTATTACAAACACATATATACACACATATATGTTAGAAACATACACTGTCAAGTGATAAGCCTGTAAAGGATACAACAGAAATACTGGGGAAGGAAATCACAAATGTGAAGTTCATTCCCCTTCAGGGAAAAGTTGGCTGAAAAGCAAAATTAAACCTTATGGCAATTTAAGAGAAATATATTCTCTGTATATATGTGTCAGTAACCAGAAGTAGAAACAAATGTTATAACTGAAGTTTTACAGATGAGTTGACAACAGTCTTTGTAACTCAAGTCACTTTTACTTCTGTCATGATGGCACCTTGTACCTCAAAGAGGTACCATCTATGCTCACTGCTGTACACGTGAACAACAAAGAAACTTTTCTCCACTTACCATTTCTTCTTTGAATTACATACTTTTGTATCATTGTATCATGCCATTATAGGTTTATTATGCTGAAGATCTCATGGGTTTCCAACAAGTAAGTCTCAGAACTACGAATCTCATAAATAACCATGACTAATCACATGCTCTCCTGTAAGTTACCACCCAAGAAGACGACCAGAAGGAACCTAATGCGTGGCCTTCCTGGTGCTCACTGACTGCAAATGCAGGAGCTAAAGGCTTGATGGGCCACAACATGCTAGAAGGGAGACAGGCAGAGACATTGTGTCAGTCATGGTTGTGAGAAGAAACAGAGCCCAAGCTTTGTGGGGCACAATGCTTACCCCTAGTGGATGAGGGAAAGGCTGTAGA